>NC_066584.1:246742993-247042993 GCF_024323335.1 Lathyrus oleraceus
ATGGAAATATTTCCTTCATCAAAGTTTTATGTATTTCAAAATTATTCAATTTGGTCACAAATTTGACCTAATTTGGATTTGGCATGAGGGAGTTATGCATTTTAGAAGTTGAGGGAAATCACTTGTTCAATGGTAATGGTCCAAAGTGACCTATAATGTTTCCTCTTGGCACATTCATTTAAAAGTTGAATTTGAACTTCCTCCAAACATAAAAGTTGAAGTAGACATCTTTAAGTTTATAATGGAATTTTAATGGATTTGATATCATAAAAATTGAGCAAGTTATGGTCTTGGGAAGTTGATCTCCACACTAGGGTTCAGACGAAATGACCTATAATCTTTTGTCATAAAACATGACCTTCCAAGAAAAATTAGCTCTTGACTTCAACATGAAAGTTGTTCAGAATGTCATTTTGAGTAACTTATATCTTTTAGTAATTTTCATATGACACAAATTGTAGGAGTTAGGGTCTAGGGAACCCTAGTTTTGACTAGTTGACTTTCTCTGGTCAACAACCATGAACCATCTTGCTAGCTTAATATTCTCTTGACTTTTGGGACTCATGGAGGATCATATATGTGTAAGATGATGTAATATGAAGTATACCTTGAACTATCAAATGTTGAAGAGGCTTGTTGAGGAAGTCACACAAGATACCCAGATGAGTTAGGGTTTCCAAGGCAAACAAGCTTCAAACTCTTGATGATTTCTTGGTCAAAATGATATGTGAAGACCATGGAGATCCATATATGATGTGTAGAGTCATTGTGAATGATCTCTTGGTTGAACTCTTTGCATTGAGGGTCTCAAACCCTAGATATGAGCTTGATAGAACACATGTGAGCATACACACTACCTATAAAAGAAACAAAGCTATACATAGACATATTTTTGGTATTTTGGTTAGTAAATAATGAAAAAAAAAGTATGATACAATCAAAAGTGCTTGGTGACCTCTCCTAATGCAATCCCAATGAATGAGGGGTAAGGAAAATGCCAAGGTGTGATCCCAATGCTAATGCATATGATGAGATAGCATGAGGGATCTTAGGGTCAAAATTGGGGTCTTACACAGGTTCTTTAAAGAATTTAACTTTTTCCTTAGAAGAGTTTGAGCATATGAAAGGCTTTCTTATTTATCACATTGATCTCCTTCAGTATTGGAAACAAAGGCCATACCTTTGTTCTTCTTTTTTAACCTTTCATTGATGGACATCTCAAAGGTTTGCAGGGAACCGACGAGTTCATCAATCTTAATACTGCTTAAGTCCTGAGTTTCTGCAATGGTAGTCATTTTCATATCAAACCTCTTAAGCAATGATCTGAGAATTTTTCCGACAAGCTTTTCTTCACGCATCTTTTCACCTAAGGCAAAAGAGGTGTATGGCCATATAACGTAACCTGATGCGAAATTCATAGATTGATTCATCTTTACTCATCCTCAAATTATCAAACTTAGTGGTAAGGAGCTGCAACATTGATATATGAACTTTGGAGGTCCCTTCATGTGAAGTTGTAAGAATCTCCAATGCTTCTTTAGCTTCTAAACATGTGTTGATTAACCTGAACATGTTCTTATCCACATCATTGAATATAACATTCAAAGCCTTGGAGTTTCCAAGAGCTTCATCATATTTATCATCAGTCCATCCAACTTATGGTTTCAAGCCAGTAATTCCATCTTCAAAAGTAACCACTGGATGTTTCCACCCTTTTATCATAGATTTCCATGCTTTATTGCCCATGGATTTGAGAAAGGTAACCATCACAGCCTTCCAATAATCATAATTGGTGTCATCCAACATAAATAGTTTATTGAATGATCCTCCATCTTTAATTGTGTCCATTTGAGCATAATTTATATTACCTAGAGCTCGTCTAAGAGGCTAGGGTGCCTACTCTAATGCCAATTGAAATTTTGTTCCTCAGGGGACAAATGTCATACACGATGTCCTAGACAACTGGTTCGACAAGTTAAACCAAAACCGCCACAATTAACACAAATTCAATTGTATAGGACGATGAAGCAGAAAGGAAATAAAGAACACAATAATTTGTAACCCAATTCGATGCAATAACACCTATGTCTAGAGGGTTGTCTTCCAACTCAAGAAAGGAAATTCACTATTAGTAGTTTAGTACAATCAGTCTTACAAGCAACAACAAGCCCTATATTGTTTAATGCCTCTTCCTAACACTACCCAATGACTTTCTATTTAGGACTCTCCCTAAGTATTAGAACCCCTATAACTTTCTCTTAATTACTAAACCTTAGTGATCGGTATTTAACCCAATTATCATGATCAATACAACTCAACTAGACAAATCCACAACTATCTCAAGTTACTGAAACATAGTGTGGTGTACAAACAACAATAACAAGGACTCTAAACCCTAACACTCTAATATCTTCAATGTATTGCTTTCTCTCCAATGTAGGTTTTGAGCTCCTTAAATAGCAAAAGTATTATCCTTTTTTCTCTTTGGATCTTAGCTTTAATTTTGTCCAGAATCTTTGCACAATTAGTTGAATATTATTTGTTCCATAAATATCTCCAACATAAAGATATGATTTGGTTTAATTTAAATTCAAATTTAAATCATATTTAAATTTGATTTGATCTTCAAAACTGTCCAACAAATCATATAATTTTATTGCTCAATAAAAGCAATAAAATCTAACTGAATCTTTAATAGAAATTTTGTTTCAAAATGCAACAATTTGACTTGTTGAGCAAGGCTCAGATGTCGTACCCACATGTTGTGACATCACATCTGGCATGTCTCCCCTTTGAACCTAAAAATCATCCTAAAGCAGCTTGGAAAACTTGAACACTTCTCCATGTTATTATTTTGTAGAATGCAACCAATCCATAAGGGACAACAAAAAGAAAGCCAAAACTTTTTTGGATAACTACTTGGATAGGACGAAAGAATTCACCAAGTTGAGTGAGATTGAAAGAGAATTAAATAAGCAAAGTCAAAGATAAAATCACCCATAGATGTAGACTTAGGTGGTGACACATGTTTTGAAGCATTTTTAGTTTGTATCTAACAATGTATTTAGGTGGTGACTCGTTTTTTGTATGTAATGTTGGATTTTTATTGTCAATGATATAATTTGGATATATTTTGATACACTTTAATGTTTATACAACATTAATCAGTTAGATATTAGTGGTAAAATGTTCTATGTTAATTTAAGAAGTCTATGTTTGTGAATAAAACATTGTGCCAAAACTGTTTTTGCAAAATAACTACTAATAGGGTTTAATCCAGAATTTAAGTTCCAAACAAAAAAAATTCTTGTATTTTTTAAACGCAATTGTGTTGTTCCAGAATTTAAGTTCTAGATTATCCTATGAGATAAAATTGGATTTCTAAGGTACATATTAATCTAAAACCTGTATAAATATGAGTTCTCCTTATGTTGTTAACAAAATCACCACATAATGTCTTAATATTTGTATCTCACATTTGTTTTCTTCAATGGTGATAGACCCCCTCTTGAATTTAGGTTCACAAAGATCACTCGTCGTATCAATCTCAAATCCACACTAGAGAATATGTTTCAATACTCAAACAATGGAAGAGTTGTGAAACTCTATTATCGTTCACCCTCGATTGACAATGGAGAGAAGATATAGTTCAACAAGTTTGAGTTAAAGATTGATGAAGATTTAATTGTCATATAGAATACATTTCACCATTATGAAACAAAAGGCCTGATCAAGGTGGATGTGATAGTTGCAAGATTGACCAAAGATATTTTATAGATGATGAAACATGCTCAACCATCTCTTGATGATGAAATGTAATGTTACCTTTTTGTTAACAAAAATCTATGTAATGTTACTTATTTTATGTATGTAATTGATGAACACTAATTTGAGAATGTGTTCACATTTTTATATAAACTAGAATTTTGTAGTTTTTTTTGATACTTTGGATATGGAAATTACACAATTAAAAAGGAATAGGAGGACGTCACAAGTAACAAGAAGTGAGAGTATGGAAGGAGAAGGACATCACACTTCTAATCCAATAAGTGCCAAGTCTTTGAAATGTTGATCACCGCAAGAAAGAATTCTTGATATGATCTAAACTTGGTTGAATCCAAAATCAAGAGAGTAAAGCTCACAAACAAGTTTTTAACTCAAAATATTATGCCTTTCATTCAAACATCTCGCCTCATATATAGATGGAAGACATTAAATTCAGATACAAATATAATTCAATCATATCCAATGACTATATGAAAGAAAATCTCCTAAAAATTAAAACAACATTTAATTCACTTAATTTGGCTACTTAATATAAAAGTTACAATATAAAATAAATCAATGGCAATTATAATGAGGATGATTGATCAATGGTAATGATGATAGAGAAGATACACTTTAAATATTATATTGGTTGGCTAGAATTATAACAATTCATTACCACTCATTTATGAGAAAATTCTCTATCTAGCTTGATTAAGCTTATACCCCATATTTTCTCTCTCCCATGACCATTCTTGATTACTTTGACTTTTGTTGCTTCGTCCTTTATTTGCATAAATAAAACACACATTGACAAGTCATGTCACGTTATTAACCTTGGAGCTTGCGATTAGCTAAAAATTCATAACACTCTTAAATTGAAATTATACACAAACAAACATTATTGGTTCCAAATAAACTAAGTCTTGACCCAATTTTTATTATTACCAACAAATTGAAATAAAAACTAAGTAAAATAGGCTGAAATGCATGGGTCCATGCCTTTTCCCAAAGTCGTGATGCAAATGACCATTTTTCCCTCTAAGTTTTTTAATGTTGGCATCGCTTATATGATTGTTGTTATCATTTGATTTAAGGCCTCTCTAGCTTTCTTGGCACGTGCCATTGATATTGGTCCACTTAGTCATTTAATTGTTTGACTTGCATCTTAGACAATTATGCTCTCATTATCCCCTCCCTCTTGAAAAGAACTTGTCCTCGAATTGAAATCTTCATCACTTACATCAAAAGGAGATAAGTCAACAACATTAAAAGTAGCACTCATATCATACTTGTAGGATAGATCAATCTTGTAGGCATTGTCATTGATCCTTTTAAAGCACTTGGAAAAGTTCGTCACCCCTTGGTATAAGTTTATACTTCATTTTGAGTTATAATATTTCCTTCCTCGTATGTACCCATACCTAATCACCGGGTTCAAAAACCATTTTTGTCTCTCTTTGTTTGCATGCTTAACATAACTTTCATTTTTCTTCTCGATTTGAAATTTCACTTGTTCATGCGATTTATTCATAACTCAGCCTTATCATTTCCATCTTTATGCTTTAAAAGATAATTGTTAGGCAAAGGCAACAAATCAAGTGAGGTTAGTGAGTTAAAACCATAAATAATTTCAAAAGTTGAAAATTGTGTAGTACTATGCACCATACGATTATAAGCAAACTCAACTTGAGGTAAATATTCCTCACACATTCATAAATTATTTTTAACAACACTCTTAATACAAGTAGAAATATTTTTATTCACTATCTCAGTTTGTCCATCTGTTTGTGGATGACAAGTTGTAGAGAAAATCAACTTTGTTCCTATCTTACCCCATAAAATCCTCCAAAAATGAATAAGGAATTTAGTGTCACGATTTGAAACTATGCTTGTTGGAAGACCATGAAGGTGAACCACTTCTTGGAAAAATAGATTTGCCATATGACTTGCATCATCCACCTTTTTACATGCAATGAAATGTGGCATCTTTGAGAATTTGTCAACAATAACAAAAATAGAATATTTCCATTCTTTGTTCTAGGTAAAATCAAAACAAAATATATGGAAATGTCAATCAAAGGAAAATAAAGGGTAGGCAAAGGTTTATAAAGACCATGAGGAAAAACCTTTGATTTAACCTTTTTACACACAATGCACCTTTCACAAAACTTTTGAACACCATTTTTCATGTGGGGCCAATAAAAATGTTCTTGCAACAACTCTAAGGTTTTGACAACCCCAAAATAACCCGTTAAACCCCCTTCATGCGTCTTTCTTAAAAGTAAATCTCTAATGGAACATTTGGGCATACATAGTCTTTTTTAGTTAAACAAATAACCATTATGGCTAAAATATCCATTAATGGCAGAATGTTCACAAGCTAAAAATTTGAAAGAAAATTCAAGATCATTCTCATACAAGTAATTTATGTATTCCATACCAAACACTTTTGTTTCAAGAGTTGAAAGTAAAACATATCTTCTAGATAACGCATATGCCAATATGTTTTCTTTTCCTTTTTAATACTTGATCACATATGAAAATTGTTCAAGAGATTAAACTCATTTAGCACACCTCTTGTTCAACTTACGTTGCCTTTTAAATGTTTATAAGATTCAATGTCACTACAAATGACAACTTCTCTGGGAAAAAGATAATTTTGCTTAGTATGCAATGCTCTAAATAATTCATACAATTCTTTATCATAATTAGAGTAATTAAGGGCAACCTACCATACCCCAATTTTGTCCGAGTATTTTAAATTCATCTGATACAAGTACACTTGTCAAGTTTTGCATTTTTAGTCATATGCATTTTTATCATAGAAAAAAATCATCAAAATCATGCATATATGCATTATAGTAAAGAAGTTAACATAAAGTCAACATTTTACATGTTGAAGAAATTGACTAAAATTATATTTTTTTCATTATGTATTTTGAAAAATAAATCCATGATCATTTGATTTATCATCAAAATATCCATTTAAATTTTATTAATCATTTTCATGCATCATAAAACAAAAATCAATGTTTCTAGAAGGTCAAAAATATCTCTCATTTATTACATCATTATTCCATGCATATATTACATAATTATTCCATACATCGATTACATCATTATTCATTGTTTAATTAAAGAAGTTTCTAGAAGACACTCTCACTCTTTTTATAATTTCTAAATTACCCTTTTTAGAGCATATAAATAAAATCATTCTCATTCACAAATATCACCACCAATCTTTTACAAAAACTAAGGCAAAACTCTTTTCATTTTTCTTCAAGTCATTTCTTTCTATCTTTATTGAATTTTATTTTAGGTATGCTCTTATACTTGTCATTTATTTAATTCTATTGCATTTTTATTCTTGCTTCATTTATTTAGTACCTTAATCATTATCATTTTGTATGGAAACTCAATTGATTTTAAATAAAGAGTTGAAGAGTGTTCTTGAACCTCTATGAGCAAAAGTGATTAAATGTGATTTAATTTTTGTTTATTTAATTTCCTTTGCATTATTATTGTTGCTACACTTAATTAGTACCTTAATCATCACCATTTTGCACGGAAACTCTATTGATTCAAAATCAAGAGTCTAAAGTATTCTTGAACATCCATGAGCAAAAGTGATTCAATATGATTTAATTTTCGTTTATTTATTTTTATTTACATTATTATTCTTGTTGCACTTAATTAATCACCACTATTTTGTATGGAAACTCCATTGATTCAAAATCAAGAATTTAAAATGTTCTTGAACCTCCATGAAAAAAAGGGTAAAATATAAATGATGCTTGTTTTACATAAATAATGTATTCAATAGCTTCCCAACATCACCCAAAGCATGTACGCATAGTTCATTTGTCATGAGGATGAATAAGATGATCGAATCAAACAAATATATGTTGCTGCATTTTTGTTGATTTTCGTTTTTTTGTTGTTGTTTATTTGCTGATTCTAAATATACCAGTGCATTCGTGAGATCGAGTAGATAATTTTTCATTATTTATTTTCTTAATTCCATGAAAATTGAGAAAGTTATGGTGTTTTTACGTTTTCGTTGGAACCCTTTTTCTACCATTTTTGTTGCTACGGGAATAATAACCAATTATGGGTTGGGGAAGATGAAGTCTCTCCCACACCCCTTGATTGCTCAACACACACCTGTAGGCTCCCCCTCCTTTGGGCCTAGAGCATTTTTCTAGCTACACCCCCAATTCTCAGTCTGTTTTTGTCTTTTGTATATTTTTTATTTATTATTATCTTATTATTGCTTTATTTATTTATTTTTGTTTTTTCTTTTTCATTTTCTTTAGTTTTTTTTTAATTCTTTTGCCTCTTGTATTGATATTGTGTCCCTCCCTTTTATTATTTTTTTTATTTTTATTATTTGCTTTATTTTGTAGTTTATTGTATTGTATTTTTAGTTGATACATAATTGTTAATCCAAAAAGATAAAATGACTCTTAAAATTAACCTTTCAAAAAATATAAAAAATCAAAGGTGTTTGATCAACACCAAATACATTTTTCAAAATTACACCAAAACCTTTCCAAACCAAAATCAATCGCTTAACATCCATCAACCTTTGAAGCTAGCGGAAATATACCCGAACGTATAACACACTCGAACATACAACAGAGTCGCCGTCGAACTTTATTTATTCCCGAAGGAAAGGGAAAATATCGATAAAACTCGGGGGAAAGAGATATGATGGGTAAGGAAGTCGGTTATGAAAGGGGAAGGTATTAACACCCGTTACATCCATGGTACTCCATGGGAACCATTTTGATTGTTCTTGCTCGAATATATGTTATATCTAAGATTACTCGCAAAAGGATGGGGAAAAAAGAAAGAAAATAGATAAAGTGCTCGCTGAGGATTGTGACCCTCATGCCTACGTATCCTCATAGTGCAATGAGGAATTCAGAGCACCGTAGTTCGAAGAACTAGTGGTGGGAGATGAAAATAAGTTATGATAACAAGTATGGTCTAAACCAAAGGATTATGATTTTGAACTCCAACAAGGGTGAAAACATGAACCCAAGAGTAAACTGGTATGAACCACTAAGTGAGGGCCTATTGCACAATATCACTATATCGGAACAACCAGAAAAGAAAGGAATTAAGTGTTTGGTTTCATAGCACAAACATATCTTGATTCACTAAAGGATACAAGATGGAGCACAAAGGGATAATGTATTTGGATCAAAGAATAAGATATATCATATGGAGTGAATGAAGGTAGAATATGAATGCATTACGAAGATGAATGGAATGAATGACCAAAGTCAAAGAATTGAATACTTAGTAACAAGTGACTGAAGATGTATAGTTTGAAACCAAAGGTCAGATATACATCGGAATCCATAAGAGAAATGGAATTTGTACCCTAGAGTAAAGATGGCACAAACCACAAGTGAGGGCCTACAACATGGTATCACTGTATGGTTGAGCCTAAAAAGAAGAATTAAATGTCCGGGTATAAGCCAAACAACTCTAGGCACAAATACAGGTTCGTCACTATATGGTCCTAAAAGGGTATATATGGATATCTAAAGAAAACTGTATTTCGATTTTGAAGAAATAGTACGTCACTAGGTGAACAGTTTATGATCGAAGGTAGATAATGAATCATGAAAGGTATGAGTGGTGCTCTAAGGCGGAAAGAATAATAATAAATAAGTATGCTCGCGGAGGATTCGAATCCTCATGCCTACGTATTCTCATTGTGCAATGAGAAAATCAGAGCAATCATAGTTCAACATACTACGATTGAAAGTAAGATAATTAAGGAGGCAAGAGGATTAATTGATTGAAATGAATGGTGGATTATAAATAAGGTAGATTGATAAATAAGGTAGCTCACGAAGAATATGAATTCTCATGCCTACGTATCCTTATAGTGCAATAAGGAAATCAGAGCTTTCGTAGTTCAGCCTTATGGCTGAAACAAAAGGGAACAAGATTGATTTGCCAGGGTAAACAACCCTTTAAGGCTGAAAAGAAGTGTTGAGGTTCACAACCTTCTAGGCTAGGTATCACTACCATAGTTTAATACAGATGATGTAAAAGAATTGAATTGCCAAGGTTTACCACCTACAGGACGTAGAGGATCAAGTTCCAGAGTCCATGACTCTCAGGACAAAGAGTTGAATTACCAAGGTTTACTACCTTTCAAGGTAAAGAGCAATATGTGCCAGAGTCCACGACTCTCAGGGCAAAGATCAAATCGAATAACCAAGGTCTAACACCTCACAAGGTGTCATACGGTGAACTGACTTGGGGTGTTTTGCTTTTTATCGCAATGTCGCGGATAGCAAGAGTCGCCACCGACTTTTCTTTTATCCAATAAGGAAAGGTGGAAAAGAACAGGAAAGACCTCAATAGATTTTGGGTTCGGGAGGTACATTATACAAAGGGAAGGTATTAGCACCCTTTGTATCCATGGTTATCCATGGGCTCTTAATTGCTGGATCACTTATATTTTTGTCTGAAAAAGTGTTGGTGAATTGCTTAAAAATGTTTGAAAGAGAGTTTAACTTTGTAATGATTCTCGTATGAATGTATACAAAGTATTTATCTCGTTTGATTTTGAAAGCGGTTTAGAAAAGATTTTGAAAAGAGAATTTAACTTTGTAATGATTCTTGTATGAATGTATACAAAGTGGTTATCCCGTTTAGTTTTGCAATTGTTTAGAAAAAATAGTTTGGAAATGTGTGAGGTGTAAAAAGTATTTTAGGTTATGATCCAGTAATTGAGAGTTATACCTTCCTAAGGTCGTTATGAACGTTTCCTATCCTTATGAGGGTAAAACTGTCCTTACTATTGAGAAGTAAGTAGTTTTATCCTTTGGATGTAAAAGGGTCATCGTAGGGTCATCGATAGGTCATTGAAGGCAACAGTTGTAAGGATACCTTAGCATTCGAAGGGACGATCATCATTTAACCGTAGGCTACACCGAAGGGTCATTGAGGGATGAAATCGTATTTTCGAAGGCAACATCCGAGGGACCATGATTTATTTTATGATGATTTAATCGAAGGGTCATTGCTAAGTGTATCCCCACGTTCGCGGGACATGACCGTTATACCGTAATATCATAGGGCAAAAGAGAGGTCCAAGATCACTTATTTAAAGGTCATATTTTAAAGTCAATTAAGTAATTAAGTCCATGCTAAAATCAATACATTAAAATTAATACATTAAAATTAATACATTAAAATTAATTATTAAAATTAACACATTAAAATTAATTAAGCAATTTAGGGTGAGCCTCCACAAGGGTATCCCACAAATAAAGTGGAAGACCTAAACGACGATCTTTTTTCTGGGACATATGAACCTTTGCAAAATTCAACAAACGGGTTAGCATACCAAATCCGGGTGCAATCGAGGATTACACCGTAAAAGAAAAACAGCAGCAAGAAAACAATGTATAATTAACATAGAATCGACCAGATACGCATAAGACATAACAAACAAAATATTGGCGGCTGCCCTTGTTCGCCTCTGCTTCGCCTAGCGAAGGTCTAGCGAACACTCGCTGCGTGCTCACTTAGCGATGTGCTAGCGAGCGGCTGCGGGTTTTGAATTTCAGAACAGTATGACTTCAACCTGCGGCATGGCTTATGGCATCCAACACATAATTATATGGTTCAGCATTCACAATATCCAGGCACACTTAAATTCACATGCAAAACCTCAAATATGTTTATGAATTCAATTATATTATCACATGCAAGTTAAGAACATAAAGCGGTATCACATGCAAATTAAGAAAATAACACGATAATAGTAATGCAAACCTGTTTGCAATCGAATTGCAACCTTGAATTGGCGAGCCGGATTGAGTTGGGCGGCGGTAGCTTCGGGGCGGGGAAGCGGCCTTCAGGGTTTCTTCACTCGGAACTCTCTAAAGTAGCCTCTAGGGTTTCCATGCCAGGGTTTCCGTCCGTCTTCCTCTGTTTTTCCGTTCCCTTTTTCATTACTGAAGTGCTGGTATTTATAATGCCATTTTTCATGACCTAATGGGCTCAGAATGAAGCCCGAAATTTTTTGTTGTCTGTCAGCCTCGCTAGGCGAGCTGGTAGCGAACGTTTGCTTCGCTAGGCGAGCTGGTAGCGAACGTTCGCTAGGCGAGCTGGTAGCGAACGTTCGCTAGGCGAGCTGGTAGCGAACGCGTAGCGAACAGGCCAGTTTGGGCCATTTTCTCGATTGGGCTATTCGTGAGCTGGGCCTTCGTTCCTTTGAGATCAATGTCATAAAAATGATTCGGAATGCCTTGAAAAATGTCTTGAAATATTAATGGGCAAATTTGGGGTATGACACAAGGTAAAGAATGTGCCAAGGTTTAACACCTTACAAGGCAAAGAGAAACAGATGCCAGAGTCTATTACTCTCAGGGAAAAGAATTGAATAGCCAAGGTTTAACACCTTACAAGGAAAAGAACAGTGCCAAAGTCTATGACTCTCAGTGCAAAGAACTAGATTGGATAGCCAAGGTTTAACACCTTACAAGGCAAAGAATGTGCCAAGGTTTAACACCTCACAAGGCAAAGAATGTGCCAAGGTTTAACACCTTACAAGGCAAAGAATTGATTGGAAGAGGGTGTACAACCACAAGCTGCTGATAGCAAAAGATGCTCCACTATTGAAATGTTGAAAGCCTGACACTTGTTTGAAGAAGAAGACTTGTCAATTGCATGATTCGAATTGCACTAAAGTCTATGAACAAAGGCAAATACCTTGAGCAACTGGGTCATTCGTCCCGCATCCAAGGATATTCTAGACAAGGATAGGAATTCTCCACTCTCATCATTCTTTATTTCTTAAGGCTCATATCGTGCAACTCGAATCAAAATTAACAAGTTACTGACAAGAGATCCTACGCATTGATCCTATTGATGTAGTGTCATTTGTTATAGAAGAAGACTTGACAATCATATAATTCAAATTATGCTGAAGTCTATTAATAGAGGTGAATACAATGAGCCATGGGCCAAATGTACCGCACCCAAAGATATCCAGAGTGAGGGTAGGAATTCTCCAATCTCATCCCTTCTCTATTGCTTAAGGCTCGTGCCACACACTTTGAATTATGATTGACAAGTGTTGATACCTTTGTGGTGCTTGAAAAGTAGTCCATCTTGCTAGTTATGCTTGATTGATGTTGACTTGAAGTCTTGATCTTGCATTTAAACGTTGAGGTCTTAAGCTCCTAAGATTCAGCGTATCCACAATAGCTTGAGCATAATGAACTTTCCATATCAAGTGATCAAGGGTCTTTTGATCACTTGAAATAGGCTTGGGGTTTACAATACAATTATAAAGGATTTGGTTGACCAAAGTGTCCTTTGATCAATATTAATCAGTGGGATATGAATAATAGTTGGATTATGTACAATAATATCATATTTAATTAATCAACTAAGTAAGAATCAGACAAATCTGATCAAGGCCCTAAAACTAAGGGAACATGTATAAAATCAAGATTTAGACCCTAAGGGCAAAATGGTCATATTCTAAAAATTGACTAATTTGAGAAATAGCTCTAAAATAAATATTTAATCTAAACTGGGCCTAATTACCTAATTAGTCTAATTAAGATTTAAAATCAATTAATTCCTAAAAAGAAATGAGACATAAATTTCTATTTATTCTTAAAATGGATATTAAATTAATTAATAATTTAATTAACCTAATTAAACACGACTAATCCTAATTAAAATATAATTAATCAAATTAATCTAAATTAGATCCTAATGTTATTACTAATCAAACAAATTAATCCTAAGCAAGTCCTAAATTAATTAAAAGCTCAATAGGGTACAAACCTGAAATGGTGGTGTAATATGGTAATAATGCAGGCCCACACTCAAGGCCCAAACCTGTTGAATGAGTCCAAGATAGAAAGAAAAAAGGCTCCAATGCTTTTGAGGGGGTGCAGATAGAAGGTAAACGCAATAGGCCTTGGGCCCATAACCAAATATGAATCTTAAAATTGAGGTGAAACGAAACCTCCCACGGTCAAAATACCTAATTCACACACCGCTTTGACAACACAGGCCTCCCAACATCATCGACGACACAACTGGAAATCGAGAGAGGTCCAAGATCACTTATTTAAAGGTCATATTTTAAAGTCAATTAAGTAATTAAGTCCATGCTAAAATCAATACATTAAAATTAATACATTAAAATTAATACATTAAAATTAATTATTAAAATTAACACATTAAAATTAATTAAGCAATTTAGGGTGAGCCTCCACAAGGGTATCCCACAAATAAAGTGGAAGACCTAAACGGCGATCTTTTTTCTGGGACATATGAACCTTTGCAAAATTCAACAAACGGGTTAGCATACCAAATCCGGGTGCAATCGAGGATTACACCGTAAAAGAAAAACAGCAGCAAGAAAACAATGTATAATTAACATAGAATCGACCAGATACGCATAAGACATAACAAACAAAATATTGGCGGCTGCCCTTGTTCGCCTCTGCTTCGCCTAGCGAAGGTCTAGCGAACACTCGCTGCGTGCTCGCTTAGCGATGTGCTAGCGAGCGGCTGCGGGTTTTGAATTTCAGAACAGTATGACTTCAACCTGCGGCATGGCTTATGGCATCCAACACATAATTATATGGTTCAGCATTCACAATATCCAGGCACACTTAAATTCACATGCAAAACCTCAAATATGTTTATGAATTCAATTATATTATCACATGCAAGTTAAGAACATAAAGCGGTATCACATGCAAATTAAGAAAATAACACGATAATAGTAATGCAAACCTATTTGCAATCGAATTGCAACCTTGAATTGGCGAGCCGGATTGAGTTGGGCGGCGGTAGCTTCGGGGCGGGGAAGCGGCCTTCAGGGTTTCTTCACTCGGAACTCTCTAAAGTAGCCTCTAGGGTTTCCATGCCAGGGTTTCCGTCCGTCTTCCTCTGTTTTTCCGTTCCCTTTTTCATTACTGAAGTGCTGGTATTTATAATGCCATTTTTCATGACCTAATGGGCTCAGAATGAAGCCCGAAATTTTTTGTTGTCTGTCAGCCTCGCTAGGCGAGCTGGTAGCGAACGTTTGCTTCGCTAGGCGAGCTGGTAGCGAACGTTCGCTAGGCGAGCTGGTAGCGAACGTTCGCTAGGCGAGCTGGTAGCGAACGCGTAGCGAACAGGCCAGTTTGGGCCATTTTCTCGATTGGGCTATTCGTGAGCCGGGCCTTCGTTCCTTTGAGATCAATGTCATAAAAATGATTCGGAATGCCTTGAAAAATGTCTTGAAATATTAATGGGCAAATTTTGGGGTATGACAGCTGCCCCTGTTCAATATTCTTGAACCGAGAGAGTAGAATGGTACGTGCCGTTCGCGGTCTGGAGGTGAAAGATTATTGAACACTAGAATGCCCCAAAAATTTGCGCCTGTCCATTAGTCTTGGTGGAGATGGGCTTAAAGATGCCATCCAGGTAGTTTGATGAGGAGATTTCCAGATTGTGTCGTACGTTAGACAATGTCTGAAGACATGGATGTCATACCGGGTCATACACTAGACTGTATAGTGAATCATCCATCATGCTGTTGACTTCGCTGGGGAGTCAGAGTATGCTATATGCTGCTGGGGATAAGGGATCAGAATGGATCATACACTGGACCATATCTGAGTATCAGAGTGAGCTGTTCGTTAGGCGGATGACTTTGATGGGGATGAAAGATCAGAACGGATCGTACGCTAGATCGGTTCTGAGTTGCAGAATGAGCTGTCCGTTAGGCTGAATCTGCTTGAAGAGGGAGTAGTCGTATACCAGACTACCATTCAGAAATGTACCTGTCCTAAGGTAGCATCTGAGTAAGGGGGTAGCCGTATACCAGACTACCATTCAGGAATGTACCTGTCCGAAGGTAGCATCTGAGCAAGGGAGTAGCCGTATACCAGACTACCATTCAGGAATGTACCTGTCCGAAGGTAGCACCTGAGCAAGGGAGTAGCCGTATACCAGACTACCATTCAGGAATGTACCTGTCCGAAGGTAGCACCTGAGCAAGGGAGTAGCCGTATACCAGACTACCATTCAGGAATGTACCTGTCCGAAGGTAGCACCTGAGCAAGGGAGTAGCCGTATACCAGACTACCATTCAGGAATGTACCTGTCCGAAGGTAGCACCTGAGCAAGGGAGTAGCCGTATACCAGACTACCATTCAGGAATGTACCTGTCCGAAGGTAGCACCTGAGCAAGGGAGTAGCCGTATACCAGACTACCATTCAGGAATGTACCTGTCCGAAGGTAGCACCTGAGCAAGGGAGTAGCCGTATACCAGACTACCGTTCAGGAATGTACCTGTCCGAAGGTAGCACCTGAGCAAGGGAGTAGCCGTATACCAGACTACCATTCAGGAATGTACCTGTCCGAAGGTAGCACCTGAGCAAGGGAGTAGCCGTATACCAGACTACCATTCAGGAATGTACCTGTCCGAAGGTAGCACCTGAGCAAGGGAGTAGCCGTATACCAGACTACCATTCAGGAATGTACCTGTCTGAAGGTAGCACCTGAGCAAGGGAGTAGCCGTATACCAGACTACCATTCAGGAATGTACCTGTCCGAAGGTAGCACCTGAGCAAGGGAGTAGCCGTATACCAGACTACCATTCAGGAATGTACCTGTCCGAAGGTAGCACCTGAGCAAGGGAGTAGCCGTATACCAGACTACCATTCAGGAATGTACCTGTCCGAAGGTAGCACCTGAGCAAGGGGAGTAGCCGTATACCAGACTACCATTCAGGAATGTACCTGTCCGAAGGTAGCACCTGAGCAAGGGGAGTAGCCGTATACCAGACTACCATTCAGGAATGTACCTGTCCGAAGGTAGCACCTGAGCAAGGGGAGTAGCCGTATACCAGACTACCATTCAGGAATGTACCTGTCCGAAGGTAGCACCTGAGCAAGGGGAGTAGCCGTATACCAGACTACCATTCAGGAATGTACCTGTCCGAAGGTAGCACCTGAGCAAGGGGAGTAGCCGTATACCAGACTACCATTCAGGAATGTACCTGTCCGAAGGTAGCACCTGAGCAAGGGGAGTAGCCGTATACCAGACTACCATTCAGGAATGTACCTGTCCGAAGGTAGCACCTGAGCAAGGGGAGTAGCCGTATACCAGACTACCATTCAGGAATGTACCTGTCCGAAGGTAGCACCTGAGCAAGGGGAGTAGCCGTATACCAGACTACCATTCAGGAATGTACCTGTCCGAAGGTAGCACCTGAGCAAGGGAGTAGCCGTATACCAGACTACCATTCAGGAATGTACCTGTCCGAAGGTAGCACCTGAGCAAGGGAGTAGCCGTATACCAGACTACCATTCAGGAATGTACCTGTCCGAAGGTAGCACCTGAGCAAGGGAGTAGCCGTATACCAGACTACCATTCAGGAATGTACCTGTCCGAAGGTAGCACCTGAGCAAGGGAGTAGCCGTATACCAGACTACCATTCAGGAATGTACCTGTCCGAAGGTAGCACCTGAGCAAGGGAGTAGTCGTATACCAGACTACCATTCAGGAATGTACCTGTCCGAAGGTAGCACCTGAGCGAGGGAGCAGCCGTACACCAGACTACCATTCAGGAATGTACCTGTCCGAAGGTAGCACCTGAGCAAGGGAGTAGCCGTATACTAGACTACTATTCAGAAATGTACCTGTCCGAAGGTAGCATCTGTGGAGATGAAGGTCTAACTTGGTCGTACATTAGACTGTATTTGAGCAGCATCTGGTCTAACTTGGTCGTACATTAGACTGTATCTGGGCAGAATCCGAGGACTTGACGGTCTAATTTGGTCGTACATTAGACTGTCACTGAGCAGAATCTGGTCTAACTTGATCGTACATTAGACTGTATCTGATGACTGGAAGGTCTAACTTTGTCGTACATTAGACTGTATTTGATGACTGGAAGGTCTAACTTGGTCGTACATTAGACTGTATTTGATGACTGGAAGGTCTAACTTTGTCGTACATTAGACTGTATTTGATGACTGGAAGGTCTAACTTGGTCGTACATTAGACTGTATTTGCAGAATCTGACTTGAAGGTCTAACTTGGTCGCACATTAGACTGTCACTAAGCAGAATCTGGTCTAAATTGGTCGTACATTAGACTGTATTTGAGTGGTATTTGAAGATTTGAAGGTCTAACTTGGCCGTACATTAGACTGTATCTGAGAAGTGAAGGTCCAACTGGGTCGTACATTAGACCGTGTTGGGAGTAGTTGAAGATCAGAATGGATCATCCGTTAGATCGTATCTGAGTGGAAGGAGTTATATGTTGAGCTGAATCAGGATGAACCGTACGCTAGGCTATATCTGATAGTATTTGTGTATGCTGTATTTGCGATAAATGTCTGGGATGGGCTTATAGATGCCATCGTTAGGAAGATGTCAGAATGAATGTTGACATGGAGTATATCTGAAAGATGTATCTGAAGAAGAAAGTAGTCGTACGCTAGACTACACCTCGGAATATACCGTACGCTAGGCAGTATCTGAGGGATATAGTTAAATCTTGAATGTAATAGATAAAGATGTCTGTCTGACTGGACCTTTGTTTTGACTATGTCAGGAGGATAATTGACCTGAAAAATAAAGTTAGCTTCATGCCATGTCATGATGCATGAGATGCAAATGTTGTATGCATGCGAGTGCTGTGAAATGATGTAATGAGTGAATTATGCGTCTGGAATAAATGCGAGCTATGTTATGAAATGATGTAATGTATATGATGTGGAATGAAAATTGTATGTAGGTATGTGATGTGAAATGATGTAATGAGTGCACTATGCGTCTGAAATGTTCTTCCAGGGGACTCTACTGGGGGAATAAATCTCAGTCTTCTGGTCGGAGATATTTGTATTGATGACCCTTTCTTAGCTGGGGGTATTTGACCTTTATCTGATGGCAGAGATATTCAACAGAGCCTGGCTGGGGGTAGAAGAGATGACCAGTCTAGCGATGCCCATTTCTTCTGGGGAATAACTGGCTTAGCCGGGGAATAGAATTGGCAACAGATCCATTGGAAAGCCTGGTTAGACCTTCTCCTCGATCCTGAAGTCCTTTAGTAATTGCCATTGTTATTTTATGCATGTATTTTGATAAACATTGATCATATTCAAATGCACATATCAATTCAAATTAAATCAATGGACGTTTATGCAAACAAAATAGAGAAAGTAAAACAAAAGCATTTTTTTTTTGAAACAGAATTGTATTGATTTAGAAAGAGGGCCTATAAATAGGCAATTTGAGTACAAGGAGACAGAAATCCTAGTAAGAGGAAACCGTCAAGAAAAGAAAAAGCTATGCAGGAAAAGTTCTATTGATTTTAATTCCACCACTGTCATTATGTCTTCAAGCCTCTCATCTCCTGCTGTCGGATAGAAGTGATTAGCTTGTTCAGTCCTTTGAACTTGGATGAAGCAGACTGAGAACGGGACATAGTCATACGCTTTAATCCCTAATTTTTGCCTGGACCGCCTTTTCAGGTTTTCAGTCCACCAGGATACCCTTTTTTGCCCAAGCCGCCTTTTCAGGTTTTCGACTTGCCGGGTGTACATTTGTATATATTTATCCCTAATTTTTGCCCGAACCCTTTTGGTTCGCCGGGATGCCCTTACTTTTGCCTAGGTACGTCGCCCTAGCGGGTCTCTGTTATGCGTAGTATTTTTTAACTATGTCCGCGTTCACAGGATACGGGAAGTCTTCGCCATCCATTGTAGCAAGCATCATGGCTCCACCAGAGAATACCTTCTTAACTACAAATGGCCCTTCGTGTGTGGGAGTCCATTTGCCTCTGGGATCACCTTGTGGTAGAATGATACGCTTGATCACCAAGTTGCCAATTTGATACACCTGTCTCTTGACTCTTTTGTTAAATGCTCGGGTCATGCGCTTCTGATATATCTGCCCGTGACAAACAGCCGCAAGTCTCTTCTCATCGATCAAGTTTATCTGGTCGAGTCGAGTCTGAATCCATTCATCCTCATCTAAGCCTGCATCTTTCATAATTCTTAGAGAGGGAATCTGAACTTCCACTGGTAAAACGGCTTCCATTCCATAGACTAAAGAGAACGGAGTTGCCCCCTGTCGAAGTACGCAACCATGAAGAGCAAAAGGTAACATCTCATACCAGTCTTTGTACGTTATGTCATTTTTTGTATGATCTTCTTGATATTCTTATTAGCAGTCTCCACGGCGCCGTTCGTCTTTGGCCGGTACGGAGAAGAGTCATGGTGCTTTATTTTGAACTGCGTGTAGAGTTCAGTTTAGTACCATTATCAGTGATAACTCTCTCAGGAGACAGCAGGTTTCTCAAGTAGATATTTGATAGAATCCATCTTAGAAATCAATAAAGTGGTATGATTCAACATAGACTGTCTTAGTCGGCGAGCAGCCCAAGCCAAAGCGCAGCAAGCTTTCTCGAGCTGTGAGTATCTTGTTTCACAGTCGGTACCTTTTGCTAAGGCAGTATATGACATGCTCTTTTCGACCAGACTCGTCATGTTGCCCCAGCACACCCTATTGAATTTTCTAACACGGTCAAATACATAGTTAGAGGTCTTCCTTCAACTGGTAGCATCAGAATTGGAGGTTCTTGGGGATATTTCCTGATTTTGTTATTCATCATTCCATACCATCTCTTGATTTTTCCTTTTTAGTAATTTGAAGATGGGTTTGCAAGTAGCAGTCAAGTGCGGAATGAATCGGGCAATGTAAATTTGAGTGCCCCAAGAAACCTCTGACTTCTTTCTTGTTTATTTCAGTACCCAGATTTACAATTTCAATTGATTCCTCCTGCGGCTGTATAGTCTTTTCTTCTTGCAGTAGTCGGGCAAGTTCTCCAGGGACTTCACAACCTTCCTCCCTTCCATCCTCGGCTTGGTAGATCGGATTTTCAAAGCCATAATGAACAGTAGCAGAGTCATTACCAACAGGATCCAGAGTGGATATGGATCGGCAAATTGTTACGTGAGTGTGTGCAAGAAAACATAGCTTGTTTGAAAAATGACAGGAAAGATAAAGAGCGCAATATTTGAATGCAAAAAGTCCATTGATTTATTGAATATGAATATGCTTATGAAAATGACAAACCCCTTAAAGTTAGCTATTATGCCCCGGGTATAGACACAATGTTTTGAAACACAAAAATAGCAACAACAATTACCCCTGACTAAAGGAAATCGGGATAGTGTCTTCAGCCTTCCAATTATTGAGTCCGTCATCAATTATTGGGAAAATCCCGCTATCCAAGTCATAATCGTTATCAGTATCTTCCACAGCATTGACAGTCTTGTCATGATTAGGCAGAGGAGCAGTGATGACATTAGGAGTCTCAGGCGGATCAGATTCAAATTCTCCAGCGTCGATCATATCCTGAATTTTGTTCTTCAACGACCAACAATTGTTTGTATCATGCCCGGGGCTATCGGAGTGATATGCACACCTGGCATTGGGATTATAACGAGGAGAAGTAGTGTTGGGTTTTGCAGGAGGATCTCTGAGGGTAATTAAATTTGCTTTTAGCATTCCCTGCAGTGCTTGTGCTAAAGTCATATTGATCTTCGTAAACTGCCTCCTTCCCGGGTTAATGTGCCTCACAGGTTTCTGGTCTTTCTTCTTTTCGACCAAAAGAGCCTTGAGTTCCTCCTGCCCCTTGGATAAGCTTAGCATCATCTCCTTGAATTGAGCATTCTGAGTCTGGAGATCTTTGACAGTTTGTTCGAGATCCATTTTTCTGTTTGGAGGAAAACCGTGAGAACACTGATCCCTTTAGAGTACCTGTTATGCTATGTTATGCTATGCAATGCATGAAATGTTTTCAAGGCCTTTTGGAATTTAACTTTGCATAAACTACCGAAAAGGGAAACTTTTTTTTTTTTTTTTTTTTTTTTTGTTTTTTATTTTATTTTTTATACAAAACAGAGCAAAGTTAAATCCCTAAGTCCTTGAAATAGTTAGTACAATGTTATGATGTCATGATGTTATGATGTTATGATGTTATGAGGTTAAATAAATAACAAGCACAAGCAAGTCACACAACCATCATTCCTAGGTTTTAAGGCTTGCATGAGTTCCATAGGTAAGTACCCTCCCCACTGAAGTTTGGTTGGTTCAACCTGTCCTAGAATAGTAACCGGGTTCTAGAAGGATCTCAGATCATCGACCTTCCTTTAAGTCCACTTCAGTGCAACACCAAGTGGTTGACCAAAGCTTCCCTAAAGTCCAATCTCAAAGAGTGTAGTATCGAGTCTCAACCAACCTCAGTCGGAACCGAAGCCAGTTATCTCACTACTTTCTAATGGCTAGGATGAGTCAATTAGGGTTCTAAAGGTCTGGTTAATGCTTTGATGACACCACGCGGAAGCCAAATTTTTCCTCAAGTAACATGAGGAACATCAGGACAACCAAAGTGTCACATTAACCGTAGCCATCATTTTGACCATTCCAGTATACGCCGGATAGTCGCGATGATCTATTGCTACTTACCTAAGGTACACTAGATCCGGGTGTAGGATCTTTCACTCAAGAATACCCAAGCAATCCCTTAAAAGTAAATCAGACAATTTTAAATAAGTGATCTTGTTTTTTAAGGTAACCTCTCTTGTAATCGTCCCCAGCAGAGTCGCCAGTTCTGTCATACGGTGAACTGGACTTTATTGGATTTTTAATCGCAATGTCGCGGATAGCAAGAGTCGCCACCGACTTTTCTTTTATCCAATAAGGAAAGGTGGAAAAGAACAGGAAAGACCTCAATAGATTTTGGGTTCGGGAGGTACATTATACAAAGGGAAGGTATTAGCACCCTTTGTATCCATGGTTATCCATGGGCTCTTAATTGCTGGATCACTTATATTTTTGTCTGAAAAAGTGTTGGTGAATTGCTTAAAAATGTTTGAAAGAGAGTTTAACTTTGTAATGATTCTCGTATGAATGTATACAAAGTATTTATCTCGTTTGATTTTGAAAGCGGTTTAGAAAAGGTTTTGAAAAGAGAATTTAACTTTGTAATGATTCTTGTATGAATGTATACAAAGTGGTTATCCCGTTTAGTTTTGCAATTGTTTAGAAAAAATAGTTTGGAAATGTGTGAGGTGTAAAAAGTATTTTAGGTTATGATCCAGTAATTGAGAGTTATACCTTCCTAAGGTCGTTATGAACGTTTCCTATCCTTATGAGGGTAAAACTGTCCTTACTATTGAGAAGTAAGTAGTTTTATCCTTTGGATGTAAAAGGGTCATCGTAGGGTCATCGATAGGTCATTGAAGGCAACAGTTGTAAGGATACCTTAGCATTCGAAGGGACGATCATCATTTAACCGTAGGCTACACCGAAGGGTCATTGAGGGACGAAATCGTATTTTCGAAGGCAACATCCGAGGGACCATGATTTATTTTATGATGATTTAATCGAAGGGTCATTGCTAAGTGTATCCCCACGTTCGCGGGACATGACCGTTATACCGTAATATCATAGGGCAAAAGAGAGGTCCAAGATCACTTATTTAAAGGTCATATTTTAAAGTCAATTAAGTAATTAAGTCCATGCTAAAATCAATACATTAAAATTAATACATTAAAATTAATACATTAAAATTAATTATTAAAATTAACACATTAAAATTAATTAAGCAATTTAGGGTGAGCCTCCACAAGGGTATCCCACAAATAAAGTGGAAGACCTAAACGGCGATCTTTTTTCTGGGACATATGAACCTTTGCAAAATTCAACAAACGGGTTAGCATACCAAATCCGGGTGCAATCGAGGATTACACCGTAAAAGAAAAACAGCAGCAAGAAAACAATGTATAATTAACATAGAATCGACCAGATACGCATAAGACATAACAAACAAAATATTGGCGGCTGCCCTTGTTCGCCTCTGCTTCGCCTAGCGAAGGTCTAGCGAACACTCGCTGCGTGCTCGCTTAGCGATGTGCTAGCGAGCGGCTGCGGGTTTTGAATTTCAGAACAGTATGACTTCAACCTGCGGCATGGCTTATGGCATCCAACACATAATTATATGGTTCAGCATTCACAATACCAGGCACACTTAAATTCACATGCAAAACCTCAAATATGTTTATGAATTCAATTATATTATCACATGCAAGTTAAGAACATAAAGCGGTATCACATGCAAATTAAGAAAATAACACGATAATAGTAATGCAAACCTGTTTGCAATCGAATTGCAACCTTGAATTGGCGAGCCGGATTGAGTTGGGCGGCGGTAGCTTCGGGGCGGGGAAGCGGCCTTCAGGGTTTCTTCACTCGGAACTCTCTAAAGTAGCCTCTAGGGTTTCCATGCCAGGGTTTCCGTCCGTCTTCCTCTGTTTTTCCGTTCCCTTTTTCATTACTGAAGTGCTGGTATTTATAATGCCATTTTTCATGACCTAATGGGCTCAGAATGAAGCCCGAAATTTTTTGTTGTCTGTCAGCCTCGCTAGGCGAGCTGGTAGCGAACGTTTGCTTCGCTAGGCGAGCTGGTAGCGAACGTTCGCTAGGCGAGCTGGTAGCGAACGTTCGCTAGGCGAGCTGGTAGCGAACGCGTAGCGAACAGGCCAGTTTGGGCCATTTTCTCGATTGGGCTATTCGTGAGCTGGGCCTTCGTTCCTTTGAGATCAATGTCATAAAAATGATTCGGAATGCCTTGAAAAATGTCTTGAAATATTAATGGGCAAATTTTGGGGTATGACACAAGGTAAAGAATGTGCCAAGGTTTAACACCTTACAAGGCAAAGAGAAACAGATGCCAGAGTCTATTACTCTCAGGGAAAAGAATTGAATAGCCAAGGTTTAACACCTTACAAGGAAAAGAACAGTGCCAAAGTCTATGACTCTCAGTGCAAAGAACTAGATTGGATAGCCAAGGTTTAACACCTTACAAGGCAAAGAATGTGCCAAGGTTTAACACCTCACAAGGCAAAGAATGTGCCAAGGTTTAACACCTTACAAGGCAAAGAATTGATTGGAAGAGGGTGTACAACCACAAGCTGCTGATAGCAAAAGATGCTCCACTATTGAAATGTTGAAAGCCTGACACTTGTTTGAAGAAGAAGACTTGTCAATTGCATGATTCGAATTGCACTAAAGTCTATGAACAAAGGCAAATACCTTGAGCAACTGGGTCATTCGTCCCGCATCCAAGGATATTCTAGACAAGGATAGGAATTCTCCACTCTCATCATTCTTTATTTCTTAAGGCTCATATCGTGCAACTCGAATCAAAATTAACAAGTTACTGACAAGAGATCCTACGCATTGATCCTATTGATGTAGTGTCATTTGTTATAGAAGAAGACTTGACAATCATATAATTCAAATAATGCTGAAGTCTATTAATAGAGGTGAATACAATGAGCCATGGGCCAAATGTACCGCACCCAAAGATATCCAGAGTGAGGGTAGGAATTCTCCAATCTCATCCCTTCTCTATTGCTTAAGGCTCGTGCCACACACTTTGAATTATGATTGACAAGTGTTGATACCTTTGTGGTGCTTGAAAAGTAGTCCATCTTGCTAGTTATGCTTGATTGATGTTGACTTGAAGTCTTGATCTTGCATTTAAACGTTGAGGTCTTAAGCTCCTAAGATTCAGCGTATCCACAATAGCTTGAGCATAATGAACTTTCCATATCAAGTGATCAAGGGTCTTTTGATCACTTGAAATAGGCTTGGGGTTTACAATACAATTATAAAGGATTTGGTTGACCAAAGTGTCCTTTGATCAATATTAATCAGTGGGATATGAATAATAGTTGGATTATGTACAATAATATCATATTTAATTAATCAACTAAGTAAGAATCAGACAAATCTGATCAAGGCCCTAAAACTAAGGGAACATGTATAAAATCAAGATTTAGACCCTAAGGGCAAAATGGTCATATTCTAAAAATTGACTAATTTGAGAAATAGCTCTAAAATAAATATTTAATCTAAACTGGGCCTAATTACCTAATTAGTCTAATTAAGATTTAAAATCAATTAATTCCTAAAAGAAATGAGACATAAATTTCTATTTATTCTTAAAATGGATATTAAATTAATTAATAATTTAATTAACCTAATTAAACACGACTAATCCTAATTAAAATATAATTAATCAAATTAATCTAAATTAGATCCTAATGTTATTACTAATCAAACAAATTAATCCTAAGCAAGTCCTAAATTAATTAAAAGCTCAATAGGGTACAAACCTGAAATGGTGGTGTAATATGGTAATAATGCAGGCCCACACTCAAGGCCCAAACCTGTTGAATGAGTCCAAGATAGAAAGAAAAAAGGCTCCAATGCTTTTGAGGGGGTGCAGATAGAAGGTAAACGCAATAGGCCTTGGGCCCATAACCAAATATGAATCTTAAAATTGAGGTGAAACGAAACCTCCCACGGTCAAAATACCTAATTCACACACCGCTTTGACAACACAGGCCTCCCAACATCGTCGACGACACAACTGGAAATCGAGAGAGGTCCAAGATCACTTATTTAAAGGTCATATTTTAAAGTCAATTAAGTAATTAAGTCCATGCTAAAATCAATACATTAAAATTAATACATTAAAATTAATACATTAAAATTAATTATTAAAATTAACACATTAAAATTAATTAAGCAATTTAGGGTGAGCCTCCACAAGGGTATCCCACAAATAAAGTGGAAGACCTAAACGGCGATCTTTTTTCTGGGACATATGAACCTTTGCAAAATTCAACAAACGGGTTAGCATACCAAATCCGGGTGCAATCGAGGATTACACCGTAAAAGAAAACAGCAGCAAGAAAACAATGTATAATTAACATAGAATCGACCAGATACGCATAAGACATAACAACAAAAAATATGGCGGCTGCCCTTGTTCGCCTCTGCTTCGCCTAGCGAAGGTCTAGCGAACACTCGCTGCGTGCTCGCTTAGCGATGTGCTAGCGAGCGGCTGCGGGTTTTGAATTTCAGAACAGTATGACTTCAACCTGCGGCATGGCTTATGGCATCCAACACACAATTATATGGTTCAGCATTCACAATATCCAGGCACACTTAAATTCACATGCAAAACCTCAAATATGTTTATGAATTCAATTATATTATCACATGCAAGTTAAGAACATAAAGCGGTATCACATGCAAATTAAGAAAATAACACGATAATAGTAATGCAAACCTGTTTGCAATCGAATTGCAACCTTGAATTGGCGAGCCGGATTGAGTTGGGCGGCGGTAGCTTCGGGGCGGGGAAGCGGCCTTCAGGGTTTCTTCACTCGGAACTCTCTAAAGTAGCCTCTAGGGTTTCCATGCCAGGGTTTCCGTCCGTCTTCCTCTGTTTTTTCCGTTCCCTTTTTCATTACTGAAGTGCTGGTATTTATAATGCCATTTTTCATGACCTAATGGGCTCAGAATGAAGCCCGAAATTTTTTGTTGTCTGTCAGCCTCGCTAGGCGAGCTGGTAGCGAACGTTTGCTTCGCTAGGCGAGCTGGTAGCGAACGTTCGCTAGGCGAGCTGGTAGCGAACGTTCGCTAGGCGAGCTGGTAGCGAACGCGTAGCGAACAGGCCAGTTTGGGCCATTTTCTCGATTGGGCTATTCGTGAGCTGGGCCTTCGTTCCTTTGAGATCAATGTCATAAAAATGATTCGGAATGCCTTGAAAAATGTCTTGAAATATTAATGGGCAAATTTTGGGGTATGACAGCTGCCCCTGTTCAATATTCTTGAACCGAGAGAGTAGAATGGTACGTGCCGTTCGCGGTCTGGAGGTGAAAGATTATTGAACACTAGAATGCCCCAAAAATTTGCGCCTGTCCATTAGTCTTGGTGGAGATGGGCTTAAAGATGCCATCCAGGTAGTTTGATGAGGAGATTTCCAGATTGTGTCGTACGTTAGACAATGTCTGAAGACATGGATGTCATACCGGGTCATACACTAGACCGTATAGTGAATCATCCATCATGCTGTTGACTTCGCTGGGGAGTCAGAGTATGCTATATGCTGCTGGGGATAAGGGATCAGAATGGATCATACACTGGACCATATCTGAGTATCAGAGTGAGCTGTTCGTTAGGCGGATGACTTTGATGGGGATGAAAGATCAGAACGGATCGTACGCTAGATCGGTTCTGAGTTGCAGAATGAGTTGTCCGTTAGGCTGAATCTGCTTGAAGAGGGAGTAGTCGTATACCAGACTACCATTCAGAAATGTACCTGTCCGAAGGTAGCATCTGAGTAAGGGGGTAGCCGTATACCAGACTACCATTCAGGAATGTACCTGTCCGAAGGTAGCATCTGAGCAAGGGAGTAGCCGTATACCAGACTACCATTCAGGAATGTACCTGTCCGAAGGTAGCACCTGAGCAAGGGAGTAGCCGTATACCAGACTACCATTCAGGAATGTACCTGTCCGAAGGTAGCACCTGAGCAAGGGAGTAGCCGTATACCAGACTACCATTCAGGAATGTACCTGTCCGAAGGTAGCACCTGAGCAAGGGAGTAGCCGTATACCAGACTACCATTCAGGAATGTACCTGTCCGAAGGTAGCACCTGAGCAAGGGAGTAGCCGTATACCAGACTACCGTTCAGGAATGTACCTGTCCGAAGGTAGCACCTGAGCAAGGGAGTAGCCGTATACCAGACTACCATTCAGGAATGTACCTGTCCGAAGGTAGCACCTGAGCAAGGGAGTAGCCGTATACCAGACTACCGTTCAGGAATGTACCTGTCCGAAGGTAGCACCTGAGCAAGGGAGTAGCCGTATACCAGACTACCATTCAGGAATGTACCTGTCTGAAGGTAGCACCTGAGCAAGGGAGTAGCCGTATACCAGACTACCATTCAGGAATGTACCTGTCCGAAGGTAGCACCTGAGCAAGGGAGTAGCCGTATACCAGACTACCATTCAGGAATGTA
Organism: Lathyrus oleraceus; assembly: GCF_024323335.1. Classification (NCBI taxonomy): domain Eukaryota; kingdom Viridiplantae; phylum Streptophyta; class Magnoliopsida; order Fabales; family Fabaceae; genus Lathyrus; species Lathyrus oleraceus. The sequence continues at coordinate 246,771,715 of NC_066584.1, forward strand.
CCTGTCCGAAGGTAGCACCTGAGCAAGGGAGTAGCCGTATACCAGACTACCATTCAGGAATGTACCTGTCCGAAGGTAGCACCTGAGCAAGGGAGTAGCCGTATACCAGACTACCATTCAGGAATGTACCTGTCCGAAGGTAGCACCTGAGCAAGGGAGTAGCCGTATACCAGACTACCATTCAGGAATGTACCTGTCCGAAGGTAGCACCTGAGCAAGGGGAGTAGCCGTATACCAGACTACCATTCAGGAATGTACCTGTCCAAAGGTAGCACCTGAGCAAGGGGAGTAGCCGTATACCAGACTACCATTCAGGAATGTACCTGTCCGAAGGTAGCACCTGAGCAAGGGAGTAGCCGTATACCAGACTACCATTCAGGAATGTACCTGTCCGAAGGTAGCACCTGAGCAAGGGGAGTAGCCGTATACCAGACTACCATTCAGGAATGTACCTGTCCGAAGGTAGCACCTGAGCAAGGGGAGTAGCCGTATACCAGACTACCATTCAGGAATGTACCTGTCCGAAGGTAGCACCTGAGCAAGGGGAGTAGCCGTATACCAGACTACCATTCAGGAATGTACCTGTCCGAAGGTAGCACCTGAGCAAGGGAGTAGCCGTATACCAGACTACCATTCAGGAATGTACCTGTCCGAAGGTAGCACCTGAGCAAGGGAGTAGCCGTATACCAGACTACCATTCAGGAATGTACCTGTCCGAAGGTAGCACCTGAGCAAGGGAGTAGTCGTATACCAGACTACCATTCAGGAATGTACCTGTCCGAAGGTAGCACCTGAGCGAGGGAGCAGCCGTACACCAGACTACCATTCAGGAATGTACCTGTCCGAAGGTAGCACCTGAGCAAGGGAGTAGCCGTATACTAGACTACTATTCAGAAATGTACCTGTCCGAAGGTAGCATCTGTGGAGATGAAGGTCTAACTTGGTCGTACATTAGACTGTATTTGAGCAGCATCTGGTCTAACTTGGTCGTACATTAGACTGTATCTGGGCAGAATCCGAGGACTTGACGGTCTAACTTGGTCGTACATTAGACTGTCACTGAGCAGAATCTGGTCTAACTTGATCGTACATTAGACTGTATCTGATGACTGGAAGGTCTAACTTTGTCGTACATTAGACTGTATTTGATGACTGGAAGGTCTAACTTGGTCGTACATTAGACTGTATTTGATGACTGGAAGGTCTAACTTTGTCGTACATTAGACTGTATTTGATGACTGGAAGGTCTAACTTGGTCGTACATTAGACTGTATTTGCAGAATCTGACTTGAAGGTCTAACTTGGTCGTACATTAGACTGTCACTAAGCAGAATCTAGTCTAAATTGGTCGTACATTAGACTGTATTTGAGTGGTATTTGAAGATTTGAAGGTCTAACTTGGCCGTACATTAGACTGTATCTGAGAAGTGAAGGTCCAACTGGGTCGTACATTAGACCGTGTTGGGAGTAGTTGAAGATCAGAATGGATCGTCCGTTAGATCGTATCTGAGTGGAAGGAGTTATATGTTGAGCTGAATCAGGATGAACCGTACGCTAGGCTATATCTGATAGTATTTGTGTATGCTGTATTTGCGATAAATGTCTGGGATGGGCTTATAGATGCCATCGTTAGGAAGATGTCAGAATGAATGTTGACATGGAGTATATCTGAAAGATGTATCTGAAGAAGAAAGTAGTCGTACGCTAGACTACACCTCGGAATATACCGTACGCTAGGCAGTATCTGAGGGATATAGTTAAATCTTGAATGTAATAGATAAAGATGTCTGTCTGACTGGACCTTTGTTTTGACTATGTCAGGAGGATAATTGACCTGAAAAATAAAGTTAGCTTCATGCCATGTCATGATGCATGAGATGCAAATGTTGTATGCATGCGAGTGCTGTGAAATGATGTAATGAGTGAATTATGCGTCTGGAATAAATGCGAGCTATGTTATGAAATGATGTAATGAGTGAATTATACGTCGTGCACGAACAAATAAAGCGTGAACTAGAGGAAACCGTACCGAAAAAGAGTTTCGACGCGATGGCTTTCCGAACTCAACGTCGACGGCTGCTTCGTAGGTATTGTACCATTCTTCTTCTTCGTTCAATTCCATTCTCCTTCTTCTTCTGAACTGTTTCTGCTTTTGTTGATGTCGACTCGCCATGATAAGCTATGATTGAACCTTGCAAATTGAAAGCATTTCAATTTGCAGCATGGAGGAAAATGGTTGCGGAGTGGAGGTTAACTAGTTGCATAATGGATGAGATTTGGTTGTAAAATATGGAAAAGTCACGGTTTAAGAAGATGATGAAGATGGTGGGCTGAACTACGAAAGCTCTGACTATCTCATTGCACGCTGAGAATATGTAGGCACGAGGATTCAAATTCTCTGTGAGCTACCCTATTTATTAATTCTTCATTCTCTACCCTATTTATTATTTCTCCATTCATTAATTAATACCATCCTTTTGAAATCAAATACATTTTTCTTTGGATTCCATTCATATCCTTTTTGGACAATTTAATTGGAGTCCACCTTGTGAACTAAGAGTTGTTTGGCTTATTGCGAGACACTTGATTCTTTGCTTTTGGTTATTCCAATACAATGATACCATACCTTAGGCCCCTCACTTGTTGGTTTACCTTTACTCTTTGGTTCATAGTTTATTCCTTCATGGATCCAATTTATCATTCTTCTTTGGCTTTAAATTGTTTGTTCTCTACAGTGATATATTATTCCATGTACTAAACATCATTCTCCTTTAGGTTCCATACTTATCCTTTTAGGACGATTTAATCGGAGTCCTCCCTGTGAACCAAGAGTTATTTATGATATAAAACCAAACACTTAATTCTCTTTATTTCCAGTCATTCCAATACAGTGATACCATACCTTAGGCCCTTCACTTGTTGGTTTGCATGTTTACTCTTTGGTTGAAAGTTCATTTTCCTTTATGGGTTCCCATGCTACCATTTTATTTTGGTGCAAGTTATATTTTTCACCACTCTCTCTCTCTCTCTCTCTCTCTCTCTCTCTCTCTCTTTGTTTTCATAGTTCTATGAACTACAGATGCTCTGACTTTCTCATTGCACAATTGTCATACACTAACTTTTAACCCTAAGTTCCCACATATATATTTGCATCATTACACACAAACAAGGTCACATCTTGGTCTTTCCTCTTTTACATCTTTGGGTGTGCTTCTTGCAGGGATCACCAAGTACCTCTTTGTTGGTTTGTTTGACCTTTCTGTTCATATGATTAATTTCTTATCTAACCACTAATCAAAATACCAAAAATATGTCTTGTTTCCCTTAAGTTTTTTATGCAAGGTAAGGGCTTTTTCAATCAAGAACATCTCAAAATTTTGTGATTTACTTCTCAAAGAAAGTCAAAGGTTCATGTGTTTATTTCCATGCCTTCTTCAATAAGTAACTTCAAGATTTGAGCAATTTAATCAATAGGCAACCAATGACACCATATTTTGAGTTCATACGATCACCCATGTTCCTTGAAATGCAAGGAAAATCCAAGTACACAAGCTTGTTCCAAGGGGTTTGGCCAAAACGTCAATATTTTGAAGTCAAGGTTCCAAGAATCACAACTCCTTCAATTCTTAACATTTTTGAATGCTTATTTTTGAATATGACTCTTATCAACCTCCTATACAAATTCTCTTTACACGTCAAGAGCTAATTATGCTTGGAGGACCATCAAAAGTTTGGAGACATTATAGGTCATTTGTGGACTTAGTGAAATTTGACATATTCTCAAGTGACTTTTCCCCAACTTTCAAGATTCATAACTTCTTCAATTTTCAACATATGAGGATGATTCCTTTTTCACAATGTCATTTGTGATACCCTCTACAAGTTTGCTTCAAAGATCAAGGTCAGAATATGCTTGGAAGGCCATGGAATTCATTGAGAGATTACAGGTCATTTTCAGTCATGAAGCACTCAAATTTTTCTAAGGTATATGATCAGTTTTTCATGCCAACTTCAACATGACATAACTTTGTGCTTAAGAACACAAATGCATCCTTTATTGGTACATTGTAATCTTGGCCATGATGTTAACACATTGCAAAAAGAAGGTGATCAAAAAGCCTCTTGAGTATGGTGCCCCATTGGGTTGAACATGTTGACCTGTAACTGAAGCAATGGCCATTGCCCGAGTTTGGAACTTCACTAATCTAAATTCCATGCCAAATTAGCATATGTTTTGGACCTAAACATGTTTAACCAAGTCTCCAGAAGATAATTGACCCTTAAAACGTATCATTTGGTTGAGTTTTGATGAGTTTCAAATCACACTTTCCACACACTCGGATAAAATTCATTTTGCACGAATTCGACATTATTTCACACGTATTTGGATCCAATCACATTCCCTATAAATAGAGGAAAATATTGCATTCATTTCCAAGCTTTTGAGAGCCAATAAATCCATGCTGCAACTTGAAATTTTTCTAGAAAATTCAACTATTGTGTTTTTAGTTTCAACTTGTTTCAATCCAATTTCTTGATTCCCAACTTCTTATGTAGCAATTCCCAAGCTCTGAGACCTTATGAAGTGCTATAACCATATCGAGCTTCATTAACTTCTGATCACCATCTAGACAAGATAGTTTTGAGCATCATTTGAACTCAAAAAAGTTACCGCAATGTAGTCATTCACTCTCTGATGCTTTCCCCTAACTTAGCTGGTGTTGATTGATCGTGTTCATCATTTAATTTAATTTTTCGTGGCTTACTTGTTTACGAAACTTCTCTAAAATTCCCTTTGCTCAATTCACATAAATGAATTTGAAGCATAAGGTTGAATTCGGGATGAGAAGAGGATGACAATGGTGGTGGTCTCGTGTCTTGAATTTACCAAAGGATGAAACTCCGGTGAGAGCTCATCGGAGAAGACGACCGAAGCTTTCTCAGGTTTTCTGAGTTTGATCATACACATTGGCAGAATGAAATGTTTTGATTGGTTGGATTTGAATTGGATTATGTGTGCTGCTTGTAGTGAGTTCTATCGTGCATCCTAACCTTTTGAGTGTTAGATCTGCCACATCAACTAATGAGGCGTCATCCAACGCTCAGTGTTTTTTTTTCCCGATTTTAATTATTTTTCTTTTATTATTTTTAATTTCTTTTTCTTTAAAAATTCCTAATAATTTCATTTTTTATCCAAAAAATCCCAAAATAATTTCTAAAATTCTCTTTTATTTTTCTTTATCTGATTTTTATTTTTCCATAATTTATTTCACTAATTTTCTATTTTTCTTGAATTTTATCTTTTATCATTTGTTTTAATTGGTTTAAAAATACTTTTTTGTATTTTAAAATTCTGAAAAAAATTATTATAGACTTCTTATTTTATTCCCAGCCTTCCATAATTTTCTTGGCCATTTATTTGGTGTTTTGAAGGACTCTATGGATTTTCCATTTTATTTCCATTTTAAATTTCATTTAAAAATACCTTTAATGCATTTTTATTTCATTTAATTGCATTTTTATTTGTGTGACCCTTGTGAACTTCTGTTGGCCTTGGATCATGATGGTTTGGACTTCAAGTCTCATCAAACTCAATGGATCTTGGTTGCTGATCGGGTGAAAACTCTAATCCACCAAAATGGATGATTGATTTTGATGATGATTTAATCAAACGTTTGGTCCAATTTTGGTGTGACTTCTCTTGTGTCTCTCTTTTTCATCTTCTTCTTTTCCCTTTGATTAATTGGATGGCCTGTGTCCATCTTGTTCATGATGTATGGATTGATACTTGATGAACTTTCATAATTTCAAATCTACCTCCTAACTGATCATAGATCATTTAAGGTGCTTTGTATTGATGCATAAGTTTATCCTAAGTGTCATCAAGTGTGGATTGAAGTAACGGACCATCCTCCTAACCTTTGTGCTTGATCATCCCTTTTTATTTTTTTTGTGTGGCATGTCTTTAGGAGAATGATTTACATATCATTTCTCTAGCATGTATTAACACAAACATTATTATTGACTGACCTCAAATAGTTGTGACTTCTACATAAGTCCAATTATGATTGCTTAACATATCGCTAAATTTGTCCCAAAGAAAAACAAATGCATTTTTATAAGTGAGATTGTAAGTCTCCTATTCCTTATAATATTGTGTGAAAATGTTGCTCCTTTTCCATTTGTGAGAGCTAGTGGCATACTTGTTGATTTTATCCAAGTTTAATCCCTTCTCATGAATGATGTATAGGTTCATATTTTCATGCTTGTGAGTGGATAGTTGAGTATTCTCCAAAAAGTGACCAAAACATCTTTTCATCTTTTACTAACATCCTTTAACACTTTACTTGTATTAACCTTTTACTTCACAGTCATTTACCTTATGCTCTTTTATTTTATGCCATTTACTTTATACTTTATGTTTAGAATTTCATATCATACTGTTGGTGATTATGTCATTTGTTCTTTGGAGTTTACTTTCATATCTTTGTAAAGAAAACATTAATAAAGAAAAAACCTAAAAAGAAACTTGGTTATCCTGATTCATGGACTTGTGGTTACTATCCTTGGTATCATTGTGGAGTTATGGACTTAGAATTAGGACTTTGACCTTTGCTTTGGAATTGTGGTTTGAGATCTTGGGATTCATCTGATACCTTTGATTTTGGACTTCCCCTGGAGACTTGGTTGAGTTAATTTGGTTTAATCTGATGCATGGATTATCATTTGCTTATTCTGGCTTACTTAAGGCTTAATCCAAAGGAGAGAATTCTTGCTTGACTTATGTCATAAAACTTTCTATTTCTTGGTTATATCTTTCCTCCCTATATTTTACTTTATGCTTTAGGATAGTCTCTTCTTCTCCCCCCCCCTTCTTTAATTTTCAAAATCTTCTCTCTCTTTTAAAACCTTCTTATTTTTTTAACTTGAACTACTTTCTCAATAAACCTTGACTTTTGTCAAGTGATTTGCAAAACCTTTTTCTTAATAAATGCTAATCCATCTTAAGCATATACATACCAATTCAAGAGACTAAAAAATGCCTAACTCATTTAAATAATTTTTGTGCCCTTTATGCACTTTTCCTTTTAAAAACGTTTCTCAAGGTATTTGACATGAGTCATTTCCATAGTTGAGATATAATTCTTCTATAACCATAGTATTGATGACAATTCTTTTCCATTTATGAGAGCTAGCGGCATACTCGTTGATCCTTATCCAAGTTTGAGCCCTTCTCATGATGATGTAAAGTACTCATACTTGTGGGTGACTAGTTAAGTATTCTCCTTTAAATGACAAAATGTATTTCCCCCTAAAAATGAATCAAAACAAACACCTTTTGTTATTTTTACCATGAACTACGAGGCTTTGATCCTCCATTTCACTTTGTTGGTATGTAGGCATGAGACTTCAATAGTCTTAGCAAACACAAAAATCATAAAAAATATTTCTTTTCTCATCTCTCTAATCTTTTTTACAAACAACACCTTTTTTTCTTCAAACCAAAAGGCACATTTTTAAAGATGTTCCCATGGATGTTTAGCGTGCTAATACCTTCCCTTTGCATAACTAACCCCCGAACCCTTGTTCTCTTTTTATTAGTTTTGTTTTAAAACTTATTCGGGTTTTGTTCATACTTTTTCCTTTTTCCTTTGGAAACAATAAAAGCGTGGTGGCAACTTTTGCTTTATGAGTTAAGTTAACCAATAACTTAATCTCAAAATTTTTACTGCTACATAAAAGTGGCGACTCTGTTGAGGAGTAGTCCCTAGTGGGTTAAGCCCATCTTTGTTTTTGTGCATATATTATGTTTGCTGTTGTTTGTTATTGTTTGTTCTGTATGGTGCTTGGTGATCTCTGTATGGTGAGATAAGTCCTATACCCAGACTTGAGAGATCTTATGATAGGAGGATGGTATAGTCATGTTTGGCTTATATGGAGTTAATCCTTAATAAGTTGACTTGAGATCCCCCACTAAGTGGAGGCCCCTTTGGAATTACTGATGCCACATGAGTAGTCGTAGTTGGCATTACTTTTTCCGACCTGGGAGCCCGAGAAGCTGAGGACCTTAGAACCCTTAGCCCATCTTGGCCTTTTAGGACGTAGTGTGGTGGCTATTCATATGTAAACTTGAATTAGTTGTTACATGATACTACACTCGGACGAGTTTCTCTTGAGAATAGTATTGATTGATGAGTAGTTGTATAAACCGGTAATATCCAAAAGATGGAATTATGACTTTGGGAACTTTTTTTAGAACCTTGTTCTACAGGTGGTTATATCCTTAGTACATACATTGTGGGTTGGTTCTTACCCTTGGCTCCATACTCGTGACTCTAACCTTTGGACCTTGTTTATGTGCTTTGCGTGATCTTGTTTATAGTTGCTACATCATGCACTGATGGCATTCATAAGAATTTTTCTCAGTTTTCAAGGAACTTAGAGACTCTTTTTGCAAACATCGTAGATATTTTGATCATGGATATTGGAAGAAGGAATACTCGGAAATAGAGTTTCAGATGTCCCGATCTCATGGAACTAAGGAAGCTAGCATCTTTTGTGGATGATCCTAAGAGTTTCATAGACCATTTTGGAAGACTTTTATCTATCCTATCTACTGATGTTGAGGATGGCCTTCTCTGTACTTTGGTCCAGTTCTATGATTTTGTTTATCGATGCTTCACTTTCCCTGATTATAGTTGTTGCCTACCATGGATGAGTATGCTCATCTTTTGGGCATGTCAGTTTTTGATAGACTTCCTTTTAGTTGAGTGGAAGGAATCCTGGACTCCCAAGTTATCGCTGAAGCCACTCACCTGAGGAAGTCTGACATAGATGCCAATCTCACTGTCAAATGAGGTATCATAGGGTTGACTTCAATTTTTTTATTGAGAAAGCCTTTTCTTTTGCTAACGCTGGTAGCATGATGGTATTTGAGACTATTCTCACCTTACTCATCTATGGTTTGGTCTTGTTTCCTAACATTGATAACTTCGTTGATGTTAGTGCTATAAGGATCTTCTTGATTAGGAATTTGGTTCCAACTTTGCTCGGTGGCACTTATTTCTCCATGCATCATAGGACTTCTAAAGGGGGTGGAACTATTGCCTGTTGTGTGCCTTTACTGTACAAGTGGTTTATTTTGAACTTTCCGCAGCCTTCTATCTTCACAGAAAACAAGGATTGTTTAAGGTGGTCGCAAAGACTTATGTCTCTCACCAATGATGACATAACTTGGTATTCTTCTATTTATAATGACGCTGGGATTATTGATAGTTATGGGAAGTTCTCTAATGTGCCTCTTCTTGGTACACAATGAGGAATCAACTATAATTTGGCTTTGGCGAGATGCAACTTGGGTTCGCTATGAAGGACAACCCTAATAACACTTTGTTAGAAGGTGTTTTTTCCAAGAAGGGAAATACACTCAAGGGTTAAAAGTTAAGATGATACGTGCTTGGCACAATGTCATATGAAAGGAAAAGGACGACTTGATAGAATTGCTTGAGCAACGTGCTGTGAAGAGATTAAGGGACCAAGAGGATTTATTTTCCTCTAATAGCTCATCATCTACTCATCTTCCTACTTCCGGTGTTTGGAAAGACATTGTAGACCAACTCGTGATAGAGAAGGATGCTTTGAAAAACAACTATGAAAGAGAGATCAAAAGGCTTCACAAGAAGTATCAGCTTGGTGTTGGGTCGACATCGGACATGAATTCATATATCTAGTTTCTTTCCGTTTATGATCATTGAAATTGTATTTCTGATTGTAATCCTTTACGCTGTTAATAAAATGAGATTTTTAGTACATCAAAATTGTGTTATTCTTATTATGATGTTTTCAATTTATGTCTTAAAGTTCCTTAGAAAATAGTAATAACATTTGCATTTGCATATCATGCATCAAGTTGCATCTTGGTATTGCTTTGAGCAAGTTTGCCAGGGGTCTTATTTCTTTCTTGGTCTTCATCCAGACAAGCTGTCTCACCGGTATAATACTCGAGTTAATCAGTTGAAGAAGATGGACCGCCTAGAGCAAGAGAATCGTGAACTCCATGAAGAGGTGAAAACTTTGAGGGACAACTATGAGAGGCTTACTGTTATGATGAAAGCTTTGGTGGCTGCTCAAAATCAGCTACCTCCTCAGACTCCGCTTCAGAGAATCGTGATTTCCGAGATTGTCTCTGTGCCCATCTTCATGGCTCACGTCAGTACTCCATAACACCACATGCCTACTGGTTTCCCTTGGGGCATGCCTCCTAACTTCGTGCATGAGGGGTACCAACCTGTTGTTGAAGTTCATGTGGCTCAACCAATGATGTCAGTACCATCTCTCATGGTTCATGCTATTCCTTATGTTGAAGAACCTGTCTTTCATGCTCACTAGAGTGAGACTGTGGGTGTTTATGAAAGAATGGACGAGTTCCAAGATCAATTTCAACCTATGCAGAAAGAGATTCAAGCTTTGAGGGGGAAATATCTATTTGGGAAGAATGCTCACGATTTATGTTTAGTTCCTAATGTGAAGATTCTGCACAAGTTCAAGGTTCTGGGTTTTGAAAAGTATAAAGGCAACTCCTATCCTCTGAGTCATCTGGTGATGTATGCTCATAAGATGTCGACTCAGACTAACAACCATTAATTACTGATCCATTACTTTCAATACAGTTTGACTAACACTGTTATAAAATGGTATATGGGCTCGACAATACTCAGATCCGAACATTTAATTACCTAGGTAAGGCTTTTGTTCGTCAGTACAAATATAATATCGACATGGCACTGGACATGGATCAACTTCGTGCTATGTCCTGTAAAGATAAAGAAACTTTCAAGGAATACACGCAGAGATGGCGCGAGATCGTTGCACATGTTAGTCCTTTGTTTGAAGAAAAGGAAGTGTGAAATCTATTTCTGAAGACGTCGAGTTCGTTCTATTATGACCGGATGGTTGCAAGTGCGCCTAGAGACTTTACTGAAATGGTAAATACGGGCTTGAGATTAGAATAAGGAGTCCATGAAGGACAATTGAAAGAAAATGGTTCGACCGAGAGTTCCAGAAAGTATGGGAATGGGATACCCAAGAAGAAAGAACACGATGCTAACACTATCTCGCAAGAGAAACATATAAGGCTTCCAATGAATAGTCAACATCATTAACATGTGGTGTCTGTAAATCCAGTGATTAATTCTGCTCCCGTTGTTCAAGCAGCACCGAGTTAGCAACCGTGTTTCCATCAATGCATAAATCAACAGAATCAACAGAATCGTATCTAGAGGCCTGCCAATTTGACCCGATTCCAATACCCTATACAAAGTTGTTTCCTGCTTTAATTCAGAAGAATATGGTGCAAACATGAAACCCACCAACTGTTTTGAAAGAGTTTCCGTGCTGGTATAAGCCTGATCAACATTGTGCATTCCACCAAGGAGCGTCAAACCATGATATTGAGAATTGCTTTGCTTTGAAAGATGAAGTGAGAAGGTTAATGCAAAGTGGTATCTTGACATTTTAAGATTCTAGTTCCAATGTACAAGCTAATCTGTTACCCAAACATGGCAATGCAACTGCGAATATGGTCGAAGGATGTCTAAGAAAGTACCGAGTTTTTGATGTCAATTTAATCAGAAGATCCTTGGTTGAAATGCACGCTACTTTATTTGAATTGAGCTATTATGAACATGACCATGCTTCTTCCCATGTTTTCTCCAAAGATCCCCGAGGATGTGTTGTTGTGAAAAGAGACTTACAAGAAATGCTGGATCAAAGCCTTATTCAGGTTACAAAGGATAGAAACGAAGATGAGCATGAGGTGAACGTCATAGTTCCCCATTTTAATCTCCCAGAACCAGTTGTGATTGCATATGATGGTTAGAAGACTGCTGTTTCTTCGTTGGTTATTCATTTGGTGGGTCCTACACTTATGAGTCTGATAAATATGTACCTTACAAGTATAAGCCTACTATGGTGGAAGACGGTAAAGATGTGCTTATTCCTGCTTTTTTGTCTATTGTAAACATTGCCGATGTAAGTGGTGTGACCCAAAGCGGTCGAATATTTGTTGCTGCAGCTCCTAAGAGGACTGAAGATGTTGTGATAGAGAAATTAACTCAAGCAAAAACTCCTGTTATGCAAGCCGACAAATCCAACAGTACGAATCAGAATGTTGATCAAGATAAGGTGCTGAAGTTGATCAAGAAAAGTGATTTCAATGTGGTAGACCAGTTATTGCATAATCCGTCTAAGATATTCATATTCTCTTTACCGATGAGCTTAGAAGCACACCGAGAAGCTTTGCAAAAGGTCCTAGAGCAGGCCTATATGGACCATGATGTGACAATCGATTAAGTTGATGGCATTATGGGTAATATTAATGCATGTAACAATTTGAGTTTCAGTAATGAAGAGCTTCTTGAGCAGGGGAGGAACCACGGCTTGGCCCTGCATATCTCTATGAATTGTCAGGAAGATGCCCAGTCCAATGTGCTGGTGAATATTGGGTCCTCTTTGAATGTTTTTCCTAAGTATATGTTGTCTAAACTTACTTACCAAGGTGCTCCGATAAGATTCAGTGGAGTTGTTGTGAAGGCCTTTGATGGCTCAAGAAAGACTGTAATTGGGGAGTTTGATCTCCCAATAAAGATAGTACCGTGCTTATTTCAGATCACTTTTCAAGTGATGGACATTCATCCCGCCTACATTTGTCTCTTAGAAAGTCCATGGATTCATGAGGTTGGGGAAGTTACATCAACTTTACACCAAAAGCCAAAGTTTGTGAAGAACGGGAAGTTAGTGATCGTGGCTAGAGATCAAGCCATGTTAGTGAGTCATCTCTCTTCATTTTCATACATTGATGCCGACGAAGCTGAGGGAACGTCGTTTCAAGCCCTTTCTGTTGATAATATTGCTGCTAGAAAGAATGGGGAATCCATGGCATCCTTGAAAGATGCCCAACATGTGTTGAAGAATGGTCAATCGGCTAATTGGGGACAAGTTGTTGAGCTTGAAGAGAACAAGAACGGATCTGGTTTGGGTTTTTCACCTGGTGCAACCCAAAGAGATCTAAAGCGAATTCAGGAAGTGTTTCACAGTCCTGGCTTTATTCATTCCAATGATCAGACAGCTGATGCAATTTTGGAAGATGATGAAGAGCAAGGAATACCAAACTTTGTGACACGTGGATCGATGTGAAAAAACTGGATTGCTGTTGATGTTCCTTTTTTTATTCACTTATCGAAGTAATATGTCTTTTTGTTATTTTCAAAATCCTTTCACTATGCCCAAGGTGAAAGTGGATATATGTGGGTTTTGTTTCAAATATCATTATCATTAATAAAGTATTATTTCATTTATCCATATTATGTTTTTTTTTCTTTTTCCTTTTTCTGGAAAAATGGTAAAATAAAAAACAAGATGATAATCACTTTTATATCTACATCACAATGTGCGTTTATTTGTTCATATTCTAAAAACAAGCATAAAATCATTGTGCACATTAATTGTTAAACCCATTAAAAACAATGACCTTATGCCCTCTCCCAACATTGAATTCCCTGTGTTCGAAATGGAAGAAGAGGATGATGAAGAGATTCCTGATATGATTTCTCGATTGCTTAAGCGCGAAGAGAAGACCATTATGCCTCATAAAGAGTCGTTGGAAGTGATTAATCTAGGTTCCGAAGATAATAAAAAAGAAGTCAAGATAGGGGCACTGATTTGTCCAGATGTTAAGAAGAGGATGGTGTAAGACCCCAATTTTGACCCTAAGACCTCTCATGCCTTCTCATCATGTGCATTGACATTGGGATCATACCTTGGTATCCTCCTCACCCCTCATTCATTGGGTTTGTATTGTGAGAGATCACCAAGCACATTTGATTGTGTCATGATTTTTTTATTTCTTTACTAACCAAAATACAAAAAACTTGTCTAGTGTAACTTTATTTCTTTTGTAGGTAGTGTGTGTGTCCATTTGTGCCCCACCAAGTTCATATCTAGGGTTTGAGACCCTAAATGCAAGGGATCAAGCAAGGAAAGGTTCACAATGGTTCTAAATATAATATATGTATCCCCATGTTCTTTATTTGTTATTTTGATCAAGATTTCATCAATATTTTGAAGCTTGTTTGTCAAGGAAGCCCTAATTCATCTGGGTATCTTGTGTGCCTTCCTCAGCAAGTTTCTTCAACATTTGGTCAAATATTTTCAAGGTATACTTCATTATACTTCATCTCAAGCATATGTGATCCTCCATATCTCCAAAGAGCAAAAGAACTTCAAGTTTGCAAGTTGGTTCAAAGAGGTTGACCAGAGAAAGTCAACTAGTCAAATCTGAGGTTCCCTAAACCCTATCTCCTACAATTATTGTCATATGAAAATGATTACAAGAGAAAAGTTACTCTTTATGATATTACAAACAACTTCCATGTTGGCATCAAGAGCTAATTTTGCTTAGAAAATCATTTTTATGGTGAAATATTATAGGTCATTTTGTCCGTGCCCTTGATAGAAGGTCAACTTCCAAGAATCATAACTTTCTAATTTTGTATCATATGAAGGCCATACAAGTTTCATGATTAATTCCAATATGTATTCTCCTACTTTGCTTCTTTTATAAATGTCAAATTCTACTTGCAAAGGCATGTACCATGAGGAAACATTATAGGTCATTTTGGGCCGTCATCATTGAACAAGCAATTTTCCTCAACTTCTAAAATCCATAACTCCCTCATGAAAGATTCAAATGGTGTCAAATTGGTGACTAAATTTAATAAGAATGAAAGAGATACAACTTTGAAGAAGGAACGATTTCCAGTTGAAGCTCATAGCAAAAGTTATTCAAGGTGGAAAAAGTGGTCATTTGACTTTTAACTTAGAATTTTTTTAACTATGTTTGATTCTTCCAAATTACACCTCAAGACTCATCATGATCTAAGATCCAAATGAGCCTTGATAGAAGGTCAACTTCCAAGAATCATAACTTTCTAATTTTGTATCATATGAAGGCCATACAAGTTTCATGATTAATTCCAATATGTATTCTCCTACTTTGCTTCTTTTATAAATGTCAAATTCTACTTGCAAAGGCATGCACCATGAGGAAACATTATAGGTCATTTTGGGCCGTCATCATTGAACAAGCAATTTTCCTCAACTTCTAAAATCCATAACTCCCTCATGAAAGATTCAAATGGTGTCAAATTGGTGACTAAATTTAATAGGAATGAAAGAGATACAACTTTGAAGAAGGAACGATTTTCATTTGAAGCTCATAGCAAAAGTTATTCAAGGTGGAAAAAGTGGTCATTTGACTTTTAACCTAGAATTTTTTTAACTATGTTTGATTCTTCCAAATTACACCTCAAGACTCATCATGATCTAAGATCCAAATGAGCCTTGATAGAAGATCAACTTCCAAGAATCATAACTTTCTAATTTTGTATCATATGAAGGCCATACAAGTTTCATGATTAATTCCAATATGTATTCTCCTACTTTGCTTCTTTTATAAATGTCAAATTCTACTTGCAAAGGCATGTACCATGAGGAAACATTATAGGTCATTTTGGGCTGTCATCATTGAACAAGCAATTTTCCTCAACTTCTAAAATCCATAACTCCCTCATGAAAGATTCAAATGGTGTCAAATTGGTGACTAAATTTAATAGGAATGAAAGAGATACAACTTTGAAGAAGGAACGATTTTCATTTGAAGCTCATAGCAAAAGTTATTCAAGGTGGAAAAAGTGGTCATTTGACTTTTAACTTAGAATTTTTTTAACTATGTTTGATTCTTCCAAATTACACCTCAAGACTCATCATGATCTAAGATCCAAATGGAAAAACTTTCAACAGAAAAGTTGATCCTCTTCAATAGAAAAGTTTCAACAGAAAAGTCCAAGATCATGGCATTTAGAGTAGTTTTGAGTGACTTGTGCATGGGTGTAATGCATGACCCTAATTGGAAAGTTTCATGACCGTTTTTCATTTCACCATTGCATGGCTTCATGTTAAAGTTGCATCATCATTTGAATACGAATTTGGACTTGTTTACATCATTTCGTGGGCCTTGTGCACGACCATGCAAGCATGCAACCTCACATTGCTATTTTTGGCATTTGTTTGAAAGTGTGTGAAAAGAAATTGATTTGGCTATAAATACATTTGTGCTCAAAATGAGGATCCCTTCGCCCAAGATTTAAACCGCAAACTCCCAACCCTCCATTGATAGGATAACCTTGAAGATTTCACTTGAAATCGAGCTTCAATTCCAATTCTATTTTGAAATTGAAACTCTAAAGATCCAAGCCTTTTGATCATCCATTTCACTTCCTGTAAGTTGATAGAAGCAAGCCAAGCCAAATTGGAAGAGAGATAAAGCTCAATTGCATCGAATCGAAGGTGACTTTTGTGAATTTTCTCTTCTTCGATTCTCCCTGAATTGTCCACCATTTTGGTTGATCTTTGGTTGTCTGAAGACCTACCAATGTAGGCAACAAAATTGAGTTTCTTTGAGGTCAAATCGAAGTAACTCAGTTCATACACCTCAATTTTCAATTCCGCATATCTTTCTATATAGTGAGAATTGAGAAATTTTAGGGCAAATTCTAGTTCCTGGCATTTTTCTCTTTAAATTAGTGTATGCATCTTTCATTTTCATGAACGTTGTTGGTGGACCAGTCCGATTAGGTCCACCAGAGAAGATGACTGGAGTCCTAGCTCCGGTGGTGTGTTGGCTTCATCTCATCCATCTGATCCATGTCTCATGCTTTAATCTTGACCCTTGGTTTGAATTACCTTGTTTGCAGCGTATTTGACTTGAGTGTATGGTGGACAACACACATGTGGCCATCAAATCTGCCACCTCAATTACTGAGGGAGATCTGATGGCCCTTGTTTTGTTGTTTTTTATTTTAAATTCTGATTTTATTTTCAATACTTTTATTTTGTTTAATTCATATTAAATTCATTTTTAATCCAAACAATATGGGACTTTCACCAAAAATCTTTAAATTTTTTCCGCTTTCATATTTTATATTAAAATCAGTTTTTGGATTAATTGTGATATTTTTTATGAATTAAATAATTTTAGACTTGTTTTTAAATAATTTTAAATACTTATCTTTCCAAAAATTTAAATTTGTTTGTCTAAGGTCCTTTGACCTTCTTTGACCTAGGATAAATTCTTTGGCTATTTATTTTGTGATTTGAAGGGATTTGAGGTTTTGTCCTTTTTGAAACGCATTTTATTTCATTTTAAATTTGATTTTTAATTGTTTAATTGTTTAAAAATATTATTGAGCCATTTGATTGACTTTGTGATGTTTGACTTTCTGTTTGACCTTGATCATGGTTGATTTGAACTTCCATTTGATCAATACTATTGGATTTAGGGGGTTGATGAAATTCCTTCTGTGATTAATTTGGGTTTCCATTTCCCTTTCCCTCTTCATCTTTATCCCTATTATTTTCCAATCCATCATTGACCAATGATTTATCTATAAGTCAAATGCTAGTTGATTCATCAATGACCTTGTGTCAGATGAATCAACATGAGCCTCATTGAGATAGGTCCCACCCATTTTATTTTTGGTTGTGGTATATTTTAGGAGCTTGGTTCTTTGTACCATGTCTCTAACATGCATTACACCAGTATTTTATTGCCCGACCTCAGATAGTTGTGACTTCTATATAAGTTCAATTACGATTGCTTAACATAGAGCTAAATCTGTCCCAAAAGGCATATCATTCTTGTAAGCGAGATTGTAAGTCTCATATTCTTCATGGCATTGTGTGAAGACTTGACCTTTTTTTTCCATTTATGAGAGCTAGTGGCATACTTGTTGATTTATCCAAGTTGGATCCCTTCTCATAGGTGATGTCTTGGTTCACGTCTTCATACTTGTGAATGAATGGTTGAGTGTTCTCCAAATAATGACTTAAAAAAATTGAACTCTTCACAGACATTTGACTAACTTCTTATTAATATTGCTTTACTTTCAAGTCATTTACTCAATGCAATTTAAATTTCAGTATCTTTATCATTCATTGCCATTTACATTTCATGCAAGATGTTTATGTTTCAATCATTTTCACTTTGCTCACTTGAGCCATATAATTTGTGCTTGTATATATTGTGTTCTTTTGATTTTGTTCGGTTTGTGGTCTTAGGACCTTAAAATACTTAATAACAACAAAACCCCTAAAAAATATGTTGGTGGACTGTTGGACCTATGCCTTGGACTTGATCTAAACTCTTGGACTTAGAAGTAGGCAACTTCCCTATGCTTTAAGGACTTGGCTAATGCCACAATTTGAGACTGAACTATCTTGGCCAATGCCATTCGTTTGATGCCAAGCCTTGAGTTCCCCTTTGGTTTTCTTGTTACTTTGTCTTTGTGTTTAAAGCTGTTATTTTGATCTTATTATTCATATCTGATGATTGTTTCTATGAGTTTGCCACAAGGAAATATTTCATATGATACATTGGAAGACATTTGAAGACTGCTTGCTATTGGAGTGCTTGCTTGGATGTTCTGGCTATCTTTATTTGATGCCTTGGTCTTAATTATTGTTTGCTTGGATGTTGCTTATGCTTGTTGATTGCTCAATAGTCCAAAGGAAATGAGTTTCTTTCTGACATTCTTGTCTTGTGGATTGTTTCTCATTGGTCAGATCTTTTCAACTCTTAACTTTTAATTTTTGTCTAGGGTAGTCCCTTCATATCCTCTTTTCTTTCTTTAATTTCAAAATCTCTCCCTCATTTCAAAACCTTCTTTGTTTGTGTTTTCAACCTAGACTTGTTTTAACGAGTAGAAACTTTAGCCTTATGCCATTGAATTTTCAAATATTTTCTTAAATTAAACTTGTAAATAAACTTAACCATATTGAATTTAATTTCAAAAGAAAAAAATAAATAACAACCTCATTTAAGTATTTGGCATTTTTGTGCCCTTTCTTTTTAATTTTTGTTAAAACCAATTCACCAACATCTTTGCAATTTTTACCACGAACTACGGGGTTTTGATCCCTCATTTTTATGTTGTACGTAGGCATAAGACCGAAGGTCTTGTCAAACAAAAATATAATAAATGAATTCTTTTCTCATCCCTCTATTCTATTTTTATCAAACATCTTTTCAACTAAAACACTTGCACACAAAAAAGGGCTCCCTAGGAGTACATAGGACAATTTGAGTGCTAGTGCCTTCCCTCCGTGTAACCAATCCCCTTACCTGTGATCTCTTGCATTTTATTAGTTTTGATTTGAAAACTTCTTATCTTTGGGTTTTGTTCGTACTTTTCCCCTTTTCCTTTGGAAACAAATAAAGCGTGGTGGCGACTCTGATTTTTCATTGGCGTCGGGTTTATCCATAGCTCGATGGTCACGAATGCACCGCTACAGAAATAAAGTGGTGACTTTGCTGGGCAGTAGTCCTCAGTGGGTTTAGCCTACTTTTTTGTGTGCAGTATTTTGTTGATATTTGATGTTTGTTTGTATATACTATTTATGTGATATTATTTGTTTGTTGTGCTTGGTGATCTCTGAGTGGTGAGATAAGTTCTAACCCGAATTTAAGTGCAATTAAGATAGGAGGATTGTATAGTCATATTCGACTCGTGTGGAGTAGTCCCTAACGAGTTGGATTGAGACTCATCTACTCAGTGGAAACCCCCTTAGAATTACTGATGTTACACGAGTAAGTCGTGGATCAACATTAATTTTTCCGACCTGGGATTCCGAGAAGCTGAGGACCGTAGAACATTTAACCCAACTTGTCCTATTCTGGACGTAGTGCAAAGATTGTTCAAGTGTAGACTTGATAACAGTTGTTACGCGATACTACACTCAGACGAGTTTCTCTTGAGAATATTATGGGTTGATGAGCCAGTCATCTAAACCTATAGTATCTGATAGATGGGATCACGACTCTGGGAACTTTTTTTAGAACATGCTCTACAGGTTTTTATCCATAGTACACTCCTTTGAGATGGTTCTTAACCCAACTCCATGCTCGTGAATCTCAACAAACCCGTTGATTCTCGGTTGATCCGATCGGTCTCATCAAAGTCAATGGATCTTGGGTGTTGATAAGGTGAAAACCATAATCCACAAAAATGGATGATTGATCTTGATGATGACTTGATCCATCCCGTGACCTTTGTTTGTGTTTACCTTATGTGTAATCCCTTGTGTGTGATTGTTGCATTCATGCATCCATGTGCATCATAACATTTATCACAACAATAAATTTTCAAGGAACTAAGGTCATATTTGCAAAATATTTTTAGACCATGGATTATGGATGAAGGAACACAAAAAAGTACAATTTCAGATGTCCCGACTTGAAAGAGCTAAGGAAGTTGTCATCCTTTGTATTAGATCCCTTAGATTTCAAGTAACGTCATGGGAAGCTTTTGCTGTATTTTCCACCGAGGTTATGGAAGGACTTTTGAGTGTCTTGGTGCAGTTCTATGATCCTCTTTACAGATGCTTGACTTTTCTGGATTATCAGCTCATGCCCATGTTAGAAGAGTATGATAATCTCTTGGGTATGCCCGTATCTAACAAGGTACCTTTCAGTGGATTGGAGGAGATCCCGAGATCTCAAGTCATAGCCGAAGCTCTTCATTTGAAGAAATCTGAATGCTAATATGGTGAAGAAAGGAGGGATTCTAGGGTTGACTTCTGAGTTCATCATCGGTAGAGCTACTACTTTTGCTCAAGCCGGTAGCATGGGCACTTTTGAAGCTATCTTTGTCTTGCTCATCTATGACTTAGCTTTTCTCCCTAACATTGACGGTTTTGTTGATGTTAACGCCATTAGAATTTTCTTGATTGGGAATCCTGTTCCTACTCTGTTGGGTGACACATATTTCTATTTGCATTTAAGGAATTCTAAAGGTGATGGAACTGTTGTGTGTTGCGTTCCTCTTGTGTACAAGTGGTTTATTTCGCACTTGCCTCAGACACCAGTTTTCTTGGAGAATCGACAATGTCTACGGTGGTCTTAGAGACTTATGTCTCTCACTAATGATGATATTGTTTGGTATGATTTTGATTTTGATGGCGTGAAGATTATTGACAGTTGTGGGGAGTTCTCTAATGTGCCTCTTATTGGTACACAAGGAGGAATCAACTACAACCCATCATTAGCTCGTCGTCAGCTTGGGTTCCCCTTGAGGGATAAGCCTAATAATGTTCAGTTAGAGGGTATGTTCTATAAAGAGGGTAAAGATCCCCAACATTTGAAGAGTATGATGGTGCATGCTTGGCACAATGTGCATAGGAAAGGAAGATCCGAGCTTGGTCCGTGCAACTGTGTAGCTTTTGAAGCTTACACTATTTGGGTGAAGAAGAGAGCTTTGGAGCTTAAGATATCGTACGCATGTGAGAGACCTATGTCTATGGTTGTGGCTGAGCCATCAACTCTCCCTAACCAAGATGTAGAGGAGTTGGAATACACACTCTCCAAGATGAAGCAAGAGAGAGACCTGTGGCAAGAGTGGTTCCATGCCTTGAACCATAAGCATGTGGAGTTGAAGCTTGAGTCGAGAGACAAGGATGCACTTATTGAGGTCCTTGAGGAGCGTGCAATGAAGAGACAGAGAGAGCCATATGATTTATTTTCCTCCAGTATTCCTCAACCTTCCGGTACTTAGAAGAAGATTGTTGATCGACTCGTCCTTGAGAAAGCTCAGATACAGACAACCTTTGAGTCAGAGATCAGTCGCATCCGAAGGAAGTATAATCCCTTGGCTAGTGCAGCTGATTCCGTTGCTAGGGATCCTTAGGATGATATTTCCCTTTTCTCTTGTATTTGTATTTTTGGTTTATGAAATTATACTCAGTGTAATCCTTCCAAATTTTATGAATAAAAGGAGATTTTATGGTTAAAATTGTTATTATTGTTGATTACTGTTATTAATTAGAATATTTGCAAATAGAACCTTATATGTTCCTTAAAAATTAAATAAAAAAACATTGCATTTCATGCATCATTTTCATAAGCAGGTTTTCTTCAGCCATATGTCTTATTGGTTTTTCTTCTGTGTATCAGTCAAGCTGACTCATCACTACTACACTCACACTAATCGACTGAGAAGAATGAAGCATCTTGAACAAGAGAACAGAGAGCATAAGGATGAGATTTCCAGACTCCATCAAGGCAGTGAGTCTGGAAATGTCATCCTTGAGCTCTCTGTTTTCTTGTTCAAGATGCTCTATGAGCAAGAAGAGGGAGTCTGAGAGGGCCGAAATGCTGAACATGGGGATGCGTTTAGAAGAGGGAGTCTCAGGGTTTCCCATTCGTCTAATTGCTGTTACTTCGGATCTTTATCCGCGTGGTACTTTTACATTTTTCCCGCATTTTACTGCTTTCCTAGCTGGAAGACCTCGATAGGAGGCAATGTTTTTGTGTTTACTTTATGCAGGTTCCTTTGTCCAGGGTTAAGAGCTATGAGGTCTTATCCTCATTACCCTTTTGCATGCGCGTTCCTACAATGCAAACAAACCCTTCATTGATTTTTCTTCTCCATAACACACGTTTACTCCTTCTAATACAGGCGAGTAAGTCTCCAAAGGTCGAGCATCCGGTAGATTGCGTAGTGACGTCGTTCGTCCAAAACCATATCCACAACCCCGTAGTTAGACGAACTACGACTTGCTCTAATTCTCATTCCAGATGAGATACGTAGGCATAAGACGCGATGTCTTAGCGAGCACACATCCCCCAACCCATAGGTCAGCCGAGCTACGAAGAATCTGATTCTCATATTCATATGAGATACGTATGCAGTGGATGCGACATCCGCGCGAGTCATTTTCATTTAACCTTTTTTTTTTGGTAAACAACACAAGATAAACTCACACCCTTTAGACGAAAACTACAAAAGTGGATCCCGTAGAGTACTACGGATGCGTAGGGGTGCTAATACCTTCCCTTCGCATAACCGACTCCCGAACCCAAGATTTGGTTGCGAGACCCCGTCTTGTCCTTTCCTTTTTCAGGTTTACTTCGAGCGTTTCCTTTCCCTCCTTTGGGATGAATAACGCACGGTGGCGACTCTTCTGTCTTTTTCTTTCGCCGGTTGTTTTTTTTGCGCACTGTATTTTTCAGGTTGCGACAGCTGGCGACTCTGCTGGGGACTAAGAAGTTGACCTCTTGTTGGTCCATCTTCCCTAAGCGAGTCCCTCCTAGCTTGTGTGATTTCTTGTTTATTGGGTGTTCATGTTTTTGTACATTTATTTGCTTACCTGCTTGCATGCATCTGTTGTATCTATTGGATCTGTTTGTTTGTTTGTTGGGATGGGATGTTCTATGAGAGATAAGCCCATTACCCAGGCTTGAGTGTACACACAGGTTTTAGAGTGGATGATCATGAGGCTTGCGTGGCATGTTGCTACGTTAAGTCGTTCGTGAAGAACCATACCCAGACGAGGTTTCTTTTGGATATATTATGTCCTACGGATGTTCCGTAACGACATGGTGTTCCTTTAGAAATCGTCGACTCTGGTGACCATTTCCCGAGAACTCAGTCGAGGCCTCTCCTCCGAGACGTGATTATGTTAGCTCTGGTGGGCGCATTCTCGCTGATCAATCCGAGGACCCCGAGACTGGGAACTTGCTTTAGGATGTCCTGTTGAGGGGAGTCAGTGGAGGTCTTTTATCCCGTAATAATGCCAAACCTTCAGTGGTAAACGTATTATTCGCGACTGAAGGGCTGAAGCTGACGAACTTCTGTTCTTAGAACCTACCAGTGAGGGGTGGGCTAAATTCAGGAAACCTTAACCTCCAACCAACCCGGTTTTCTGGAGCAGAGTTTTGGTCTTGTATTATATTCCTCAGTGAATTTCTCTCCAGGAAGTGCAACCTGACAGATGTTCAAGCGGATCCATCAATTCTGATTGACATGCCTTTACATTGCATAACATCATTTGCATATTTGCATCCAACATCTCATGCTTATTCATTTGCAGGGTATTCCCTTTCAAAACGAGGGTGCCTTAAAACTGAACAAGCAGTGCATCGCATACCATGCATATTAACCCTTGTCTGTTTTGCAGGTGTCACCGCAGTGTCTAATGTTTGTTCCCTGTATCAGGCAGTTATTGGTCCCAAGCGAGTTCACAGATACCCGACAAAGGAAAACCGTCCACGACTAGCGATGGACCAAGTACAGAAAGAGCTGGCTGATATGCGTGAAAGGATGGATCAGTTCATGACATTGATGACTGGTATGGCAGCAGGTCAAGAAAAACTGAGGGAATTGGTTGGGCAACCGAGGCCTGAGGTGGAGATACTAAATGCTGAGGGAAACCCTGGTAACCCTGGGAACGCTGATAACCCTGTGAACACTGGTAACGCGGGTAACGCAAATGCTGATGGAAACCCGGGTAATGTTGGCAACACAGGGAATGTTGGAAATGGTATTGGCGGAAGGTACAATGTGAATCAAGGAATTCGGATTAACGGGCACCCCGTTACTGAAGATTATCAGTATGATCAATTTTCTTTGCACGACGAGGCCCTCGAGACCACTCGCCGTATGGATGAGCTTGCTGAGAAGCTCAAATCTTTGGAGTCTCAAAATTCCTTAGGCTTTGATGTCACAAATCTTGGTCTGGTTCAGGGAGTAAGGATTCCTCACAAGTTCAAACCCCCTACTTTTGAGAAATACAACGGGGCTTCTTGCCCACGCACTCATCTCCAATCTTATTTGGGAAGGTTGGGAGCTCACACGGAAGATGAAAAGCTGTGGATGTACTATTTTGAAGACAATCTAACTGGAGCTTCTCGTGAATGGTATTCTCATTTGTCTCGTACTACCATCAAGAGCTGGAAAGACTTGGCAGAGGCTTTTGTCAAGCAATATCAATACAACTTGGACATGGCTCCAAATCGGACCTTGTTGCAAGGTATGTCCCAGACTGCCAAGGAAACCTTTAGAGAATATACTCAGCGTTGGAGACAGATTGCTGCGTCCGTCCAACCCCATATGTCTGAAAGGGAGATGGCGGACATGTTCATGAACACTCTTCAAGGCAATTATATTGAGAGATTGGCTGCTTGCCCGTCAATCAGCTTTGCAGAGATAGTAATTGCTGGAGAAAGAATCGAGAGTCTGTTGAAGATGGGCCGAATTCAAGACAATAGTGCTTCCAACTCATCAGGTCCCAAGAGACCGTTTGCTGGTAACGGTCAGCGAAGAAAAGAAGGCGAGGCAAGCGTTGTGTATGCCGGCAGAGGCAGGAGTAAAGGACGCCCTAATTATTATCAAGATCAAGTGGCCGCAGTCACTATTCCAACACCTGTTCCTCAACCGCAATATCATCCGCAACAACAACCCAGGTACAACAATCAACAACAAGGAGGTAATCTGGGTCAGCAGAGACACTATCAACAACGTCCAAGGCAGACGGACCGGGTCATCGAGCCAATCCCAATGCCTTATTCAGTATTACTTCCCAAGCTGATTGACATGAATCTGGTTACATTGAGAACTCTGGCCCCACCAATCGATCCCAATAGTTTGCCTAGAGGTTATGATGTCAACGCCAGATGTGCTTTTCACTCCAACGCACCTGGCCATACTACAGATAATTGCAAGGCTCTCCAGTTAAAGGTACAAGATTTGAGAGATGCCCAGGCTATCAATTTTGCTCCGGTGCCTAATGTTATCCAGAACCCGATGCCGGCTCACGGCGGGCAGAGGATTAATGCTGTTGATAGTGGGGAAACTTTAAATTTGGTTTCTGATGTGACTAAGGTGAAGACTTCGCTATCGGTGGTTAAAGACCGACTTCTGAAAGGACAGATTTTCCCGGGCTGTAGGGAAGAATGCAGAAATTGTCAAGCTGCCGAAAACGGATGTGACAGTTTGAGAAGGGGTATTCAGCAACTGATAGATGAAGGTTGTCTTCAGTTCGATCAGGCCCGTCCGGTGAAGAATGATGTATCGACGGTGACGTTTTATTTCACTCCTGAAGAAATATATGTTCCCGAGAGACTCGCTCCGACAACAATATATTTCCCAGAAAGTACAGAACCAGCATCGGTGAACATCGAAAGTTCAGCACCAGTCACAATTTACTCTGACAGCCCTCAACCGACTTTGGTTGGTCCAATCACCATCACGGTACCAGGACCTGTTCCGTATGAGAAAGACAGTGCTATCCCGTGGCACTATGGGGCTGATATCTACTGCCAGGGGCAGAAAGTTAACGAAGAAGACATTGACATTGGTAGCTCCACTGTAGACAATGTTGGAGGGGTTGGTGGCTTCACTCGCAGTGGACGCCTACTTGCACCATCAACATTACGCACGAATACTGAAGCCGAGGCAGCTGCCAAGGCTAAAGGGAAACAGGTATCCACCGAAGAGGTTACTACTGAGGAAGATCCTCCTAAGACCGCATTCGAGAAGGAAGTGGATGAGTTTATGAGGATTATCAAGAAAAGTGACTACAAGGTAGTCGACCAGCTAAATCAGACACCCTCAAAGATCTCCATTCTCTCACTATTGCTGTGCTCTGAGGCGCACAGAGCAGCCTTGTTGAAAGTACTGAATATGGCCTATGTTCCACCGGATATAACTGTTAACCAGCTGGAGTCGGTAGTTTCCAATGTAAACGCTAGCCGGGGGCTAGGTTTCACCGATAATGACCTGAAACCTGAGGGCAGGAATCACAACAAAGCCTTGCATATCACAATGGAGTGCAAAGGGGTGGTGCTTTCCCATGTTTTGGTTGATACAGGCTCTTCTCTGAATGTTCTTCCAAAGAAAGCCTTAATGAAGTTGGATTGCGATGGCATCATCCTGAGGCCAAGTAACTTAGTTGTGAGGGCTTTTGATGGCTCTAAGAGAGCTGTTTTTGGCGAAGTTGAGTTGCCAGTTAAGATTGGACCGCAGGTGTTCAAGAGCACCTTTTATGTGATGGATATCCAGCCTGCCTACAGCTGTCTGCTAGGTCGGCCTTGGATTCATGCTGCCGGTGCTGTTACTTCTACCCTCCACCAGAAGCTCAAATATGAACTAGAAGGTCAGATCGTCACTGTATGTGGTGAAGAGGATATTTTTGTTAGCCACCTGTCTACATTTAAGTATGTAGAGATGGATGGCGAGATGCATGAGATGCTGTGTCAGGGCTTCGAAACTACAAACATCAATGAGGTCGCGCCCGAAGCTGTCTTTTCACCTGAGTTTGAGAAGGTCGGGACTTCTATCTCTTCATACAAGCAAGCTGTCGAAGTGGTTAAAGCTGGTAATGCCCAAGGCTGGGGAAAATTTGTGGAGCCAGTCATCAAAGAAGACAAGTTTGGATTGGGGTATGCTCCGGGATCTCAGAAGAATGAAACCGGTACTCTCTCCAACGGGGGTTTGGTTTCCCCCCACATCGTCAATGCTGCAGATGAAGACAAGGCTGACAGCGACTGTGACTTAGATAGCTGGATTCGCCCGTGTGTCCCGGGAGAAAAGCTCGACAATTGGTCGTCTGAAAAAACCGTCCGGGTTACTCTGCTGAAAGAGTGATTTTTATTGTTTTCCTTTATTACATGCATAATAAAGTCTTACACTTTGCCCAAGGTGTAACGGCTCATTTGTAGGGCCATCCATTTAGTTACGTTTCGCAATTATTTTTATCATCAATAAAGGACGGCTTTTGCAAACAATTTTGTGTTCTCTTTCTTTCAGTTTTTTTTACTTTTTACAAAAAAAATGGCAATGTTTCTTTTTTCGTTTTTCCTTTCTTTCAAAAAAAAAATCTCTCATTCTAAGGTAAAGCATGATCCTCCATCATGCAGAGCCGACCACTCGGATCTCACTGCTAACGACACTGCTATGGCCAAGTATGACTTCGACAATCCTATCTATCAAGCCGAAGAAGGGGCTGAGGAAGATTGTGAATTGCCTGAAGGGTTAGCCAGATTGTTGAAACAGGAGGACCGAGCTATTACACCTTATCAGGAGGTGGTTGAGACCATCAACGTTGGTACCGAAGACGACAAGAAAGAGATCAAGATCGGGGCCAGTCTACAGGCCGAGAGGAAAGACCGTTGATCATGTGCTTGACTGTGTTAGAAAGGTCAATGGGTTGTGTGCTCGGTCAGCATGACGAGTCAGGTCGAAAAGAGCATGCAATATACTACCTTAGCAAAAGTTTACCGACTGTGAACAAAGATACTCATTGCTCGAGAAAACTTGCCGCGCTTTGGCATGGGCTGCTCGCTGACTAAGACAGTATATGTTGACTCACACGACTCTATTGATATCAAAAATGGATCCAGTCAAGTATATTTTTGAAAAGCCATCACTTACCGGAAAGGTTACTAGGTGACAAATGATACTGACAGAGTATGACATCCAATACACTTCACAAAAAGCCATCAAGGGAAGTGTCTTGTCAGACTATCTTGCAGAGCAACCGGTTGATGATTACCAACCTATGAGGTTTGACTTTCCTGATGAGGACATCATGTTTCTCAAATCGAAAGATTGAGAGGAACCACTCCCGGAGGAGGGGCCTGACCCTGAATCCAAATGGGTTATGATGTTTGATGGGGCGGTCCACGTCAATGGTCGCGGAGTTGGTATAGTGTTGATCACACCGGAAGGGGGTTCATATGCCATTTGGTGCCAGAATAACTTTTCCCTGCACCAACAATGAAGCCGAATACGAAGCTTGTATCCTAAGACTTGAGGAAGCCGTCAATATACAGATTAAAACCCTGGATGTATACGGGGATTCAGCTTTGGTCATCAATCAAACCAACGGGAAATGGTATACACCTCAGCCTCATCTGGTTCCTTACAGAGACTACACGAGAAGATTGTTAATTTTCTTTTGAAGAAAACCAATTTGCTGATGCTTTGTTTACCTTGTCTTCGATGATTAAGGTGCTATGCTGGAACTACGTACCCAGAATTGACGTATCTCGGTCAGAGACGAATGAAGAAAGCATTTGGTCAAAAAGTGCGCCCTCGGGGGTATCAAGTCGGTGAATTGGTACTCAAAATATTTCTTCCTCCCAACACAGATCACAGGGGCAAATGGGCACCGAACTATGAGGGTCCGTACGTGGTTAAAAGGATTTTCTATGGCGGAGCTTTGATGCTAACAACCATGGATGGCGAAGGATTCCCGTCCCCTATTAACTCAGACGCAGTTAAAAAAAAATACTTCGCATAAAATAGACCCGCTGGACGATAAAAAGAATAGTCCGGGCAAAAAAAGGGCATCCCGGCGAACCAAAAAAAAAAGAGAATAAAGAGGTTTGGGCAAAAATTAGGGATATAAAAAAAGAGTACACCCGATGAGTCGAAAACCCAAAAGGGTGGCTCAGGCAAAAATGGGTATCCCGATGGATCGAAAACCCGAAAAGGGGGCGATCCAGGCAAAAGTTAGGGAATAAGTGAATGACTGTGATCTGAGTTCATCAGTGTTATATCACCGTTTCATTCAATCCGGCAATCTTCGAAGGTTAAAGATCGACTAATCATCCACTTCAGAAAGCAAGATGAGCAGAGCGTCTTGAGGATATACGAGTCATAGTAGAGTCGAAACTCAGTGGGACCCCGTATCCCCGTTGTCATTAGGATAGTTCTCTTTTTATAGCGATCACCTCTTTTCAGGGATCAGCTTCCTGATACCCTCGCCTATTCCTGGCACAAATTTTCTCCCCATTAAGAGTCGAATAATTCAGTTAAAGAGCCTCTTTATTTTTCATTTATCAGTTTGTTTGCAAAAATGTCCGAATTTTTGATAAAACATATTGCATATGAACATAATGGTGGCTTTTGCAGATGATTTGCACAGGAAAACATTTAAAATTGCTTTGAATGTGCTTAATCCCGAACGGTGAATTCAAACCGAGTAATTCCCCCGAGGCATACGTGTATTTTTGGTTGCAGGTCACAGGAACCGGATGCCAAGTCATGAATCCTCATCCCCAAGCGGTTGACAAAGTCTCTCCTCACCAGAGCATGTTCCCCAACAGAGTTGACAGTATCCAGACTGTCTATCCCCAGTAGAGTTGACAGTATCCAGACTATATATCCCCAGTGGAGTTGAAAGTGTCAGACTGTATCTTCCTAGCAACAGCGGAGTGGTTGCATAACCAACATATGAGAGGGTGGCGTTCCCAGTGTTCATCTCATTCCCCAGCATATTATTTTTTAGCAGATTTGTTAATCCCCAGCTTGAGGGCGATTAGCAAGTTCATATCCCCAGCAAAGGCCGTTTCCTACGACATTTCCCCAAGAAGTGTTTTCCCCACAGACTCTCCTCACAGAGCCTCGCCGAACAAAGTTTCCATAGTTGATACTCCCCCCGCAAGGTCAACTTTTCAAGCAGCCAATTTATTTTTGGTGGCTCATTGGTCCCGGCAGACGGATCATTCCCCACAGAGCATTCAAGGATTGATACAACGATCTGTTCCCTACCGGAGTTTGCTTCCCCAAGCAGATTTCTTTTTACACCATGCATAACATTTGCATTTGCATGCATATCATATCAAGCATACACATAAGCTGATAAACAGGTTCTTCCAAGCAGACTGAAGAATTACTTTACAACCAAGGTCATGAGATCCAGCCAGAGGATCAAGCGTGAGTGATCCAGCCTGAGGGTCGTTTTGAAGATTCAGCCTGAGAATCGTTTTCCAGTGATCCAGCCTGAGGGTCATTTTGAAGATTCAGCCTGAGAATCGTTTTCCAGTGATCCAGCCTAAGGGTCATTTTGAAGATTCAGCCTGAGAATCGTTTTCCAGTGATCCAGCCTGAGGGTCATTTTGAAGATTCAGCCTGAGAATCGTGTTCTAGTGATCCGGCCTGAGGTTCATTTTGAAGATTCAGCCTGAGAATCGTGTTCCAGTGATCCAGCCTGAGGGTCCATTTCGAAGATTCAGCCTGAGAATCGTGTTCCAGTGATCCAGCCTGAGGGTCATTTCAAAGATTCAGCCTGAGAATCGTGTTCCGGTGATCCAGCCTGAGGGTCATTTCGAAGATTCAGCCTGAGAATCGTGTTCTAGTAAGCCAGCCTAAGGCTCAATTTAAAGATTCCCCAGTGAAGTCGCCTACAAGCTTTATTTCCCCAACAAGCCCAAGTCTAATTGAGGAGTCGTTACAACATGTTCTAGCCCGAAGAATATGTACGAAGCCCAAAAGTGGAATATTCTCGAAGCTGCATATCTAATATGAAGGTTGGGTGTAGATTTCAAAAGAGGGTCAACCAGCGCATGCCTCAGATGCGGGATCCTAATGACGGGAATTTATCATCAAAACAATCCAGATCTAGCCAGAAGATCGAAGTAGATTCAACCAGAGAATCGAAACAATTCAGATCTAGCCAGAAGATCGAAAATCGCAACAATTCAGATCTAGCCAGAAGATCGAAGTAGATTCAGCCAGAGAATCAAAGGAAATAGATTCAGCCAGAGAATCGAAACGGAGGAGATCTAGCCAGAAGATCGAAGAAGATCTAGCCAGAAGATCAAAATCGTATCCAGCCCGAGGATCAAAATTAATATCCAACCAGAGGACTAAATTGAGTATAGGTTCAGCCAGAGGATCGAAACTCCAGATTAAGCCAGAGGATCGAAAGAAAAATAAACAGCACGGTGTATTTCCGCGTTTTTGTGGTGTTCTCGGAGCGCAAATTTTCGGTCTGTCTTTGGTATTCAATCACAGCTCACCCCGTTTGTCTGATAAGCTGTTCGCTTTCATCCTACTCAGTTTAGCTGATGATTGAATAGGGGCAGCTGTAACACCCCAAAATTTGCCCTCCTCATTCATGCATTCATTTAGCATTTCATATTGCATTTCATCATGTCAATCAGAATTAGATCCGAAAAAAAAATGGAATAAAAAATGAAAAAAAAAAAAAAAAATTTTTACAAAAAAAATAAATAAATAAAAATAATAATAAAAAATAAATAAAATATAATAAAATTTTTTGGACTTGGGTCTCTCTCATTTGAGCCCACAAAACCATGAAATTCAGTCTATAAATACCAAGGCTTCACTTGAGAAAAAGGAAGAGAAGCAAAATACTCTGAGGTTTCCTTGGAACAAAACCCTGGACAAAACCTGAAGAGAAACCTGACAGAGAATTCAGAGTAGCCTCCAAACCCTGAAGGGCCTCACGGGTGCAACTCAATTTCAATCAAGCTCTCCAATCAGGTTTGCCCTATTCCCATTATTTTACGCCTTCAATTTGAATGTTCTAAATGTGTGATGTATTATGAATGGGTGAAACCTATGCCTTGAATGTTTAATCACATGATTTCTGAAGTGTATGCCACAGGGTTTGAGGTTTCTGAAACCATACTGTTATCCATGAAAAAAATGCTTATGGTGTTTCACTAACCCTTTTGTTGAGTTTTTGTGAGGGCTCACATGACTTTTGCAGGGATAACTTGCGTGGTTTCCCACTTTATTTGTGGGATAACCCCTGGAGGTTCATTCCGATTACCTGTACTGACCCACTTTCTTTGATGATGTTAGCTTGGAAGGATCTCAGGGTTTCCCATTCCTCTAATTCCTGTTACTTCGGATCTTTATCCGCGTGGTACTTTTACATTTTTCCCGCATTTTACTGCTTTCCTAGCTGGAAGACCTCGATAGGAGGCAATGTTTTTGTGTTTACTTTATGCAGGTTCCTTTGTCCAGGGTTAAGAGCTATGAGGTCTTATCCTCATTACCCTTTTGCATGCGCGTTCCTACAATGCAAACAAACCCTTCATTGAGTTTTCTTCTCCATAACACACGTTTACTCCTTCTACTGCAGGCGAGTAAGTCTCCAAAGGTCGAGCATCCGGTAGATTGCGTAGTGACGTCGTTCGTCCAAAACCCAATCCACAACCCCGTAGTTAGCCGAACTACGACTTGCTCTGATTCTCATTCCAGATGAGATACGTAGGCATAAGACGCGATGTCTTAGCGAGCACACATCCCCCAACCCATAGGTCAGCCGAGCTACGAAGACTCTGATTCTCATATTCAGATGAGATACGTATGCAGTGGATGCGACATCCGCGCGAGTCATTTTCATTTAACCCTTTTTTTTTGGTAAACAACACAAGATAAACTCACACCCTTTAGACGAAAACTACAAAAGTGGATCCCGTAGAGTACTACGGATGCGTAGGGGTGCTAATACCTTCCCTTCGCATAACCGACTCCCGAACCCAAGATTTGGTTGCGAGACCCCGTCTTGTCCTTTCCTTTTTCAGGTTTACTTCGAGCGTTTCCTTTCCCTCCTTTGGGATGAATAACGCACGGTGGCGACTCTTCTGTCTTTTTCTTTCGCCGGTTGTTTTTTTTGCGCACTGTATTTTTCAGGTTGCGACACAAAGGGCTTAATGTGATTGCGCTAGAATGAAACCGGGTGAAATAGAAACGAGAGACACTAGGTTGAGCTATAATAGCATGATTCGAACTGGCTTATGCAAAGGAGAGATCTACGCTAATGCTTAATGCTTGCATCATCACTGTATCTTTAGTGTTTTACTTGACTATCAGCCATCTTAACAATCCACCTGACAACCACGTACGAATGGGTAATGTATTCGCGTTTAACTTTGTTTTCAAATTTCATTTGCTTGAGGACAAGCAAAGATTCAAGTTTAGGGGAGTTTGATAACGCGAAAGTGCATCAGATATTTGCCTTGATTTACACTCAAAGATCATACCAGTTTGTTAATATTCCGATTATTCCGCAAGTATTCAAGTTATTTTCGCAGGAATTTAAATCTCCAAGCATTAATGAGTAAAATGTAGAAAAGGAAGAAAAAGAAGAAGAAACAGATGAGAAAGCAGAAAAACCAGAAGATAGAATTTGCTGATGTGACGACCGTCACAAGGTGCATGACGACCGGCACGGCCCATCCTATGACGACCGTCACAGGTCCATGACGAGCTTCACACGACTACATTTTACGCTTTGAAGCAGTCATCAGAGGCAACCAAACGTGCCTAAATTCTCTCCAACAGAATGACTTCCTCGTGGATTCCTCACTCAACCAGTCTTCCTTAATTTTCTCAACTGCCAAGACCCACCAAAGGAGTATATAAAGGACAAAAGTTGGAAAAAATGGGAACGTTTACACTTCCGCTATGCAATTGATTTTCTACAGCATTCTAGCTTTTTAGTTATTTCCTTTCAGCAACTTTGTTTCCATTGCCGTAATTCATTTACCATTCCTTTTAGAATTCCCGTTTTCTCTTTTCCTTCCCGTTTTCCAGTTAGCCATAGTAGTAGTTTCCTACACTGGGGAACTACTACACTTTATTTAATTTAGTAAGCAATTGTATTGAAGAAGCAGAATTCTACCGACTTGTGGAGGACTGTTCAAGTACTCCAAGATTTGCCGTACTTTGTTAATCCAATTGCCAGGTTTTTATTCAATTATTATCATCATTGTTTTGTTATTGTTATAATTATGTCTGTTGCACTGTTAATCTGTTTATGCTCTGTGTTTGTGCTGTTTAACATGTCCGGCTAAACTACCGGTATCAGTATGTAACAATTTAATTGGATGGGATTTAATAATAATCGGTGAAAACTCTTTTTCTCAAAAAATCTTTTAGGCCGAGGTTTAAAATTTAAATTTAATTAAATTTGTCACAAAAGTGAGAAGCTATTTAATACGATTTTGCCACGAGAGTGGGAAATTAACTAAGGTGAGAACCAACAATCGCGAGAGTGTGAGGCTCGAGCTGGATAGTAAAAACTAGGCATTGATTTTAAAAACAGCGAGAGCACTTTAAAAGCAATTAGAACTTATTTATTCTCAAAAAGTATTTTTAACTTCAAATGGGACAGCGAGAGCGTACATTCTGACTTAAAGCTATGGGCCGAATCAACAATCACGAGAGTGTGAGATAAAGCCTTTTAAATAAATATTTTCTACTGAAAGATATTTGGTATTTAAACTGTTCACCGGTGACTTATCGAATCCCTGACGATTAATGCGTTGCATACTGATTCCTTCCATCAATTCTTTCTTAAAACTAAATTTCTCTTAGATTTAATATTCTGCACCCGAACTTCTATAAATCATTCCCTTAGCTAAATATAGTGACGTTAGTAACACTAGTTTGACCATAGGTCCATGTGGGTTCGATATCTTTTAAAACTAAAACGACTGGACTGTGCACTTACAGTCAAGTACCCGATAGACTATATTTTATATATAGTCATGATTCACATCAAGTTTTTGGCGCCGTTGCCGGGGACCTGATATAATCGAATAGTGCGATTCTTTCGTTGCACGGTATAGACTAAGGTAAAAATAAAAACTAATCTTCTTTCCCTTATTTCCCCCGATTGTATGCCAAGTACTCGCTCACAAGGCGATAACTTAGCACCACCAATCCCAGAATTAGAGTGTTTCTTATATATAAGACACCGAATACTAAAGAATCAATAAAAGTACGATATTCCCGATATCTTCTTTCCTACTAAACCAGAAGAAAAACCAACCATGGTTGAAGAAGGACCACAGAATCATCCTCTTAAATTCTATGCTACCCCGTCCCAACAAGAACCCCACAACAACATTGCTGCCCCTGCTATCAATCGAAACATATTCGAGCTGAAACCCTCATTATTATCAGCCGTCCAACAACATCAATTTGCTGGAAATCCTACGGACGACCCTAATGAACACCTGACCAAGTTTGTGCAGTACGCAGACACTGGAAAGGCGAATGGTGTATCTCAATATGCGATAAGACTGCGCATTTTTCCTTTCTCACTAAGAGACAGAGCTTGGGCTTGGTTTCAATCCCTGCCCTCCAACTCCGTTACAACATGGGAAGAACTGAAGAACGTTTTCTTATCCCGATATTTTCCGCCGAGCAAAATTGCTATGCTGAGAGCTCAAATCAACGAATTTCGACAAAAAGATGTAGAATCTCTCAACGAAGCGTGGGAGAGATACAAGGACATGATGAGGATATGTCCACATCGCGGTCTCGAAGACTGGGTGATCATTCACACATTTTACAATGGGATTCTATATAACACAAGACTGACAATAGACGCTGCCGCGGGCGGTGCACTTATGGATAAGCCATACAACGAAGCCTATCAACTCATTGAAAACATGGCCTAAAACCATTGCCAATGGGGAGGTGAAAGAACTCCAGTAGAGAAGTCCCAAACAAAGGGTGGAATGTACGAAATCAGTAGCCTTGACCATGTCCATGCCAAGGTAGATGCCCTTGTTCAAAAGTTAGATAACTTGACCATACCATCCACAGCCACCGTGGCTGCTGTAACTCCAAATTGTGAGTTATGTGGAAACCCTGGACACACTGCACAAGAATGTCAAATATTAGCAGGAGTCCCAACGGATTAAGTGAATTACGCACAAGGAAATCCCTATTCGAATACCTACAACCCAGGTTGGAAAAACCATCATAATTTTCGTATAAGAATAACAACGCCCTGTATGCACCTGGCCAAGCACCAGCTGTTCCGCCTGGATATCAAAAGCCAACCAATAATGCTCCTAACATGCCTAGGAATTCAAATCTCGAATTAATGATGGAAAGCTTCATAGATACCCAAGCTCAAACAAACAAAGACTTCTTGAACCAAAACATACATACTAGTGAGCAACTTAAACAACTAGCGAGCAAAGTAGACGCCTTAGCCACCCATAATAAAATGCTTGAAACACAGATTTCACAAGTGGCTCAACATCAAGCATCTACAACCGCTCCAGCTGGAACATTTCCTGGACAGCCGCAACCTAATCCAAAAGGACATGAAAATTCCGTTATACTGAGGAGTGGAAAAGAAATAGACGGACCCGTAGATCCTAGACTCCAAAACCCTGCCATGTACTAAAAACCAGACAAAACTACAACTGAGCAGGTGAGTGAACCAAAGGAAATAGAAGATAATACCCAAGAGGCCGAAGGGAAAGAAAAACCTTATGTGCCTCCACCTCCTTATAAACCACCCATTCCGTATCCTCAAAGACTCACAAGTTCTAAAACTGCGAGTCAATTTTGGAAATTTGTTGAACTTCTGAAGCAACTAAACATTACAATTCCCTTTACAGAAGCCATCACACAAATGCCCTCATATGCCAAATTTCTTAAGGAGATCCTATCCAATAAGAAAAAGATTAAGGATAACGAAACAGTTACACTTACTGCAGGGTGTAGCGCAATAATCCAAAACAACATGCCTCCCAAACTAAAAGACCCAGGTAGTTTCTCCATACCCTGCGTCATTTGAAAATTCGTCATAGACAAAGCTCTATGTGATCTAGGAGCCAACATTAGTGTAATTCCCTTAACCATCTGTAAAAGGCTCAGTATGGGAGAACTAAGACCAACCAAGATGTCTGTTCAATTAGCTGACCGCTTAATCAAATATCCTGTCGGTATACTAGAGAATGTCCCCGTACGTGTAGGACAATTTTACATTCCTACAGACTTCATAATCATGGACATCAAAGAAGATGCCAGTACACATATCATTTTAGGAAGGCCATTCTTGGCTACCGCCGGAGCCATAATAGACGTAAAGAGAGGTAAGCTAACATTCGAAGTTGGAGAGGAAAAGTTTGAATTCATCTTGACCCAATTCTTACAAGCGCCAACTATAGACGATACCTGTTATCTACTTGATGTCATAGACGAGTGCGTGAGAGAGATGAAGATGCAAGAAACCACATACTCTGATATAATGAAAATCCAAATCCCTCCAATATTTGAAGACGACAATTGGCATGAACCATACCAAAATGACAGTCTAAGCGAATGCTTAGCACTTACACCCAACCACATGCCATGCCCAAAGAAATCTGACTTGGAATTAAAAGCACTACCAAAGAGCCTAAGATACGAATTCCTAGACACTAAACTCAAAAGACCAGTAATAGTCAATGCTGACTTGGGACAGATGGAAACTGAAAAATTACTAGATGTCTTAAGAAAATACCCAACGACGTTAGGATACAACATCGCCGACCTAAAAGGAATAAGTCCTTCTATCTGTATGCATCACATTATGCTAGAGGAAGATTGTAAAACCTCTAGAGAACACCAGAGAAGGATCAACCCAATCCTAAGTACGGTAGTCAAGGATGAAGTAAAGAAACTACTAGATGCTGGAATCATATACCCGATCTCCGATAGTCAATGGGTTAGCCCCGTTCACGTAGTACCCAAGAAAGGGGATGTTATAGTCGTTAAGAATGATAAGGGCGAATCCATAGCACAAAGAGTTGTCACCGGAAGTAGAATGTGCATCGACTATAGAAAACTAAACAAAGCCACTCGGAAAGATCATTTTCCTTTACCCTTCATTGATCAAATGCTTGATCGATTGGCTAAGTATTCCCACTTCTGATATCTAGACGGTTATTCAGGATTCTTTCAAATTCCAATCCATCCTGATGACCAAGAAAAGACTACCTTCACATGCCCTTATGGTACATTCGCTTACCGACGAATGCCTTTTGGATTATGCAACGCTCCCGCAAGATTTCAAAGATGCATGATGGAAATCTTCGCTGATTTTATAGACGAAATTATGGAAATTTTTATGGATGACTTTTCTGTTTGTGGGCAAAGCTTTGAAGGATGTCTATCAAACCTTGAAATGGTACTTGAAAGATGCGTGAAAGTAAATCTCGTTTTGAACTGGGAGAAATGCCATTTCATGGTCCAACAAGGAATTGTGTTAGGTCACGTAGTATCTGATAGAGGAATTGAAGTAGACAAAGCCAAAATTGAAATCATAGAGAACCTTCAACCCCCTAAAACCGTACGAAAAATACGAAGCTTTTTAGGACACGCCGGTTTCTATCGACGTTTTATCAAATATTTCTTGAAAATTACCAAGCCACTTACGTGTTTATTAATGAAAGACGCTGACTTCATCTTTGATGAAAAATGTTTAACAACGTTCAACCAACTAAAAACATCTTTAATCACCGCACCCATAATGCAACCACCTGACTGGAGATTACCTTTTGAAATCATGTCTGATGCGAGTGATTACGCAGTAGGCGCAGTACTAGGACAAAAAAAGGATAAGAAACTTCATGCTATTTACTATGCAAGTAGAACACTAGATCCAGCCCAGATGAACTACGCCACCACTGAAAA
Source organism: Lathyrus oleraceus (assembly GCF_024323335.1). Taxonomy (NCBI): domain Eukaryota; kingdom Viridiplantae; phylum Streptophyta; class Magnoliopsida; order Fabales; family Fabaceae; genus Lathyrus; species Lathyrus oleraceus. Next base: position 246,810,852 of record NC_066584.1, read on the forward strand.
GGAACTTTTAGCCGTCGTGTTCGCCTTGGACAAGTTCCGTTCCTACCTAGTAAGAGCGAAAATTATAATCTACACTGACCATGCCGCTATTAGATATCTGCTAAGTAAGAAGGATGCCAAACCAAGGCTTTTAAGATGGATCCTACTCTTACAAGAATTTGACTTAGAGATAAACGATAAGAAAGGTACTGAAAACGTAGTAGCATACCACTTATCACGAATCAAAGGGAATAAGCCTGAACAAATTCCAATCAATGATGATTTCCCTTACGAACGACTCATAGCCCAAATGGAAAGCGATATGTCTGAACTAACAATAAACGATACCGAAATAGAAGAATCCATGGAAGAAATTCATGTAAATGTAACTCTGCCATGGTATGCTAATTTTGCACTACCTAGCTGTTGGAGTACTTCCACCTGACCTATCTTACCAACAAAAGAAGAAATTCTTCCATGACCTAAAATAATACTACTGGGATGAACCTATGCTTTTCAAAAGAGGTATCGACGGTATTTTCCGTCGATGTGTTCCTGAGGATGAAATAGATGACATAATCTCCCATTGTCATTCCGCTCCCTATGGTGGGCATGCAAGTACCTCAAAGACCTGTACTAAGATCCTACAATCGGGCCTCTTTTGGCCCACTCTATGGAAAGATGTCCATAATGCGGTTATAAAATGCCACCGGTGTCAACGCACTGGTAACATCTCAAGACGCGATTAAATGCCACAAACAGGAATCTTAGAAGTAGAAGTCTTCGATGTATGGGGGATTGACTTCATGGGACCATTCCCATATTATTTTGGTAATAAGTATATACTCGTTGATGTCGACTATGTTTCAAAATGGATCGAGGCTATAGCCTCTCCGACAAATGACACACGAGTAGTGATTAAGTTGTTCAAGAACATCATCTTTCCTAGATTCGGTGTGCCAAAACTAGTAGTTAGTGACGGTGGCTCCCACTTCATATCAAACATCTTTGGAAAACATCTTCTGAAGTATAGAGTCCGACACCGTGTAGCAACACCTTATCACCCACAAACCAGCGAGCAAATCAAAGTTTCAAATCGAGAGATCAAACAGATTCTAGAAAAAACTGTTGGAATATCCAGAAAAGACTGGTCATCTAAACTAAACGAAGCTCTGTGGGCCTATAGGACAGCTTACAAAACCCCAATAGCGACCACACCCTTTAAACTAGTCTACGGTAAATCATGTCATCTCCCTGTGGAATTAGAACATAAAGCTTACTGGGCAATTAGGACCCTAAATATAAATTATACTTCCGCAGGTGAGAAACAAATTTTGGACATTCACGAATTGGAAGAACTTCGACTAGACGCCTATGAGAATGCCAGGATATACAAAGAGCGAACCCAAAGATGGCACGACAAACGTATATCCAGGAAAGAGTTTAATGTCAGAGAGATAGTACTATTATTCAATTCAAGACTTAAACTTTTCCCAGGAAAACTTAAATCTAGGTGGTCAGGCCCTTTCGAAATCACTAAAGTCCTTAAAAGCGGTGTGATAGAAATTAAAGGTCGGAATAGTGAACCATTTATAGTAAACAGGCAGCGATTAAAACATTATCATAATATTGAAAATAGAGACTATTCAAATAGTCTCAGACTTATAGAGCTGCCTGCTCAACCCTAAAACTAGTACATCGCGACGCTACTATCGAACTTGCGACATTAAACAAAGTGCTTAGTGGGAGACAACCCGCCTTTTCTTTTATTAGTTACCTTTGTTACAAAGTATTTTCCTTCTTTGATTTTCTTCTTTATTTTTGCCCCCCTCTTCTTGATTCTATGCAGTGATACTTGTTGATTCTAGTTACTAACTTAGAAACATTGAATACTGATTAACAGGCGAATTTATAACTAGTTAGTTACTAACTTTCATCATGCAACCAATAGATACAGTTTTTAGAGGCAGAGTTCAGAGAAGGTGGTATGATTATCTAGCTCGGAAGGATATGGCATTATCCATTTATTATGATGGACCTACCATGGATAGGTTAGGTATCCGAGATAGCATCCTGTTTATGTTTAACCAGCTAGGGTGGGACAATACTGCTATTAAGAGAAGGTTTGTCACTTACCGTGAACTAACCCTAGAATTCCTTAGCTCCCTAGTTTACAACCCCGAGCATGGTTACAAACTTAACAAAGGGTTGATATCCTTTAGGCTGTTTAGCATGGACTTCACCTATAACCGTAGAGACCTTGCTGACCTCCTAGGATTTCCTAGTGGCCCATTCCTTTTTACTACCCGCCAGGAGGAACTAATCGATGACATCGACCTAGATCACTTTTGGGGTAGCTTAACTGGAGACTACAACCCTAACCCAAACGAGATGCACTCCCAAATGATCCACAACCCTGCTATCCGCTACTTCCATAATATACTAGCCCACACCCTGTTTGGTAAGGAAGAAAACAACACCATAGTGTCCCGCGATGAACTTTTAATCTTGCTATGTGTCGATCAAGGTCGACATGTCAATGTCGTGACATTCATGATAGATAGATTCGTTCACCTTGCTAAGAATAATCGTACCCCAATAATAATAGGTGGCCTAGTAACCATGATAGCAGATGCCATCAGACTTAAACGCCCACTTTACGAGCATGTACCATTTGGAAACATCCGACCCATGGATATCGAATTTTGCTTTCACCGTAGAATCATAGGTAACCTTGGGCCGGATACTTTTGATTACCTAATCAATAACGAAGTGGTCCGACTATTTACCTTGCCTAACCATGAGAGAACGAGTGTTCACAACCGTAATAACTGGCTTTATGACTTTAATGAACACCCAATTGATCCACCTTCACCCCCTGAGACACCGCCTACATATGAGTATTTCAATGACCCTATCCATGTTGAGGAATCTGACCCTGAAACACCTCCCAACTACTATAAAATTGATGAACCAAAACCTCCATCATATGCTGATACTGTTGCCATGCTTCTTACCCGTCTGAATGATTTCCATGCTGACATCACAATTGTGAAAGAAGAGATAAAGATCATGCGCTTTGATATCTTAGGCCTGATGGATATAGTCGTCGAGCAGTTTCATCACCTGAACTAGGTTGTAGCTGCATTGGGAAAGAACCGTAGCTAATATCACTGACCAATGATCTCTCCTACTCACACTAAGCAATGAGGACACTGCTATGTTTTGTATAGGGAAGGAGCACATTTATTTTATTACTTTTGTTTATTGCTCTTTTATCGTTATTAATTTTTTTCTCATATTACATTTAATTTTAATCTATAAATTCAATAACGTTGCTATTCATTTATTTATGCTTCTATATTTATTTATCTATTTATGCTTCTACATTTATTTATTTATGCTTTTAAATTCAATTGCTCAATTATCATATTATACTGTATTAAACTGCTGCAACATTTAATGAAAAAATGATTTTTTTTTTTGCAAACAAGCGTGTGACGACCGTCACATATAATGTGACACCCATCTCACAGACGTGACGACCGTCACGGATCCCCACGATCGTCACACGACATGCAAATGACCGTTATGAACATCTGACCGTTGCAGGCGACCATTACGCACCCGTTGCGCATGACGACCGTCACACCCCTGTGACGACCGTCATGAAACCAGAGGAAGCGCCTATAAATTCAGGCGCACTTCCTCTCTTCTTCCTTATCAATCATCCTACTCACACCATTCTTCTCTGCATTATTCAATTCTTTACATCCTCTTAAGCGAGAAGCGTGTAACTCACCATATCCATGTCACCCACCAACACCAAAAGTTCCATAAATCACACCAATGGACCGTCAAGAAAGAGCTACTCCCGACCTCTCAACCGTCGTATTCAGAAATGGAGAAGCTGGCGAACGCCAAAGAGACAACTACCTCAAGATCTACCAACGCTCATTCCAAGCTACGAGGTATGTTGATAATGAATGCCTGACGGAGCTGGGGCTTTTGGATGGCGTAGGGTGGATGTTGACCAACTCCAGCTTGACGCAACTGTGTACCACACCGCAACCAACCTACGAAGCATTGACCCTGGAATTCCTGAGTTCCTTCTCCTATATTACACCCCCTGACGCAACTCAGTTTCTCACCGGAGTCGCCACATTTATAATGTTCGGCACCGAGTATTCCCTAAACCAAACTCAGATAGCGCGAATGCTTGGCTTCCAACATGGAGAAGAAGTTCATTGCTGTATCCCTGACGGATGGTCAGAGGTAGCATTTCAAGTATGGCATAACCTCACCAACATGAACGCCACGAGCTATGATACGCTTAACGCAACATACATTCATAACCCAACAATTAGATATTTCCACCGAGTCCTGGGGCACACAGTTTTTGGAAGAGTCAGCAATAATAAGGTAAACTCCAAGGAACTTTTCCTTCTTCACTGTGTGTTTACCCCAATTGTGTTCAATGCTACTCCTTTCCTATTAGCCAACATCCAGGCTGCGTGCATGAGAGGTAGCCAGGCATTTTTTTTGGGGGAATCATCACCTCCATAGCACTAGGCTTGAATCTGGGAGATAGGCTAGCCAACTTTCCAGCCTTGCCATCCGAGTTCCTCGACATCGACTACTGCCATGCTTCACACCTGATCAAAGCCAAAGACGACGGGAAGTATCATCATGTTGTCAGAAACAAGATAGTTCGAAGCATCATCATGCTAAATAGGAACCGAACAGACCCGTAAAATATGGCGAATTGGATTTTTGATCTGGATGCCCCTGAGGCAAATGAAGGAGATCCTGATAATGGAGCAGATGAAGTCGAGGATGAGCTTAACCGAGGCGTGCCACAGCCACCTCAGGAATACGCTGTAGAGACATCTTCCCGAGGGCAGCGAAGAAGCGAGCGAAGACCCGCCACCATGGAAAACATCTACGCCGAGATGCTGCGACACAACCAGAGGATGGAAGAACGCCAGACGAAAATAATGCAAGCGATCCAGCAAATACAGCGGGATCAACACGACTATGCAAACTGGCATGACCATGGGATGACGGAGCTTTCAGACCAGATGAGTGCCATGAGATATCGCATAGATGCCATCCAGGAGTACACTCAGCATGTAGGATTGGATCCTACCCAGCGAGGAAGAGGTGAGCGCGCACGAGCAAGAGCCAGAGCACGCAGAAGCCAACAGCGTAACGACGAGTAGTGACCTTCATGTTTCTTTCTTTTTATTCTGTATACTGGCGCATTGAGGACAATGCATTGATTAAATGTGGGAGGAAATCCTTATCACTCCTCTACTTGTTTCTATTGTTAGTATCTTCAGCCAATACAAAATTTTTTGTTTGCCTTTCTCAATCATTTATACAATTTTTTTTATTATGTAAGATTTAATGCATTCCCTACGAGTATATAGGTTGTCTTACAGAGGTTCTGTTAGGAAACTGAGAAAGATCTAACAAGATTGATACCGTCCCGACACCTTAGGTCCCTCACTTCTACGAGATCAGTTTGAATAACCATTATACTGATACCTTAAGTCTCCGGTCTAGATTAACCCCTAGTAGTTTATACTAGCAGTCAACACCGTCTCAAGCACAACCCACGTGAAGAGCCGATGAATATAAGTGTTTGATGCCTACAAATTAAGAAATTCCTTCATACTTTTGCTATCAAGAAATTGATAAACGAACCATACAAAAGGTTGCAAAGATATACAAAAAGAAGGAACAGAAACCCCAGCTGGTTGGTTCAGAAGTACCTGGTACTGGACTCGGTAGGGCGAACTACGGTTCGATCCCCCACAACCTTCAAAAAAGGGGATATATAAAGGGGTACTGCACTAGTGTACCAGACCCCGCCATAAGAAAAGGATCAAAGTCACTAACCGGCTACTTCACTAAGTGCGTGCGAAGGCAAAGGGCTTAATGTGATTGCGCTAGAATGAAACCGGGTGAAATAGGAACGAGAGACACTAGGTTAAGCTATAATAGCATGATTCGAACTGGCTTTTGCAAAGGAGAGATCTACGCTAATGCTTAATGCTTGCGTCGTCACTGTATCTTTAGTGTTTTACTTGAATATCGACCATCTTAACAATCCACCTGGAAACCACGTATGAATGGGTAATGTATTCGCGTTTAACTTTGTTTTCAAATTTCATTCGCTTGAGGACAAGCAAAGATTCAAGTTTAGGGGAGTTTGATAACGCGAAAGTGCATCAAATATTTGTCTTGATTTACACTCAAAGATCATACCACTTTAGTTAATATTCCGATTATTATGCAAGTATTCGAGTTATTTTCGTAGGTATTTAAATCTCCAAGCATTAATGAGCAAAATGTAGAAAAGGAATAAAAAGAAGAAGAAACAGATGAGAAAGCAAAGAAAAAGCAGAAAAACCAGAAGACAAAATTTGCTAATGTGACGACCGTCACAAGGTGCATGACGACCGGCACGACCCAACCTATGATGACCGTCACAGGCCCATGACGTGCGTCACACGACCAGATTTTACGCTTTGAAGCAGTCATCAGAGGCAACCAAACGTGTCTAAATTCTCTCCAACAAAATGACTTCCTCGTGGATTCCTCACTCAACCAGTCTTCCTTAATTTTCTCAATTGCCAAGACCCACCAAAGGAGTATATAAAGGACAAAAGTTGGAAAAAATGGGAACGTTTACACTTCCACTATGCAATTGATTTTCTACAACATTCTAGCTTTTTAGTTATTTCCTTTCAGCAACTTTGTTTCCATTGCCATAATTCATTTACCATTCCTTTTCCCGTTTTCTCTTTTCCTTCCCGTTTTCCAGTTAGCCATAGTAGTAGTTTCCTACACTGGGGAACTACCACACTTTATTTAATTTAGTAAGCAATTGTATTGAAGAAGCAGAATCCTACCGACTTGTGGAGGACTGCTCAAGTACTCCAAGATTTTCCGTACTCTGTTAATCCAATTGCCAGGTTTTTATTCAATTATTATTATCATTGTTTTTTATTGTTATAATTATGTCTGCTGCACTGTTAATCTGTTTATGCTCTGTGTTTGCGCTATTTAACATGTTCGGCTAAACTACCGGTATCGGTATGTAACAATTTAATTGGATGGGATTTAATAATAATCGGTGAAAACTCTTTTTCTCAAACAATCTTTTAGGCCGAGGTTTAAAATTTAAATTTAATTAACTTTGTCACAAAAGTGAGAAGCTATTTAATACGATTTTGCCACGAGAGTGGGAAATTAATTAAGGTGAGAACCAACAATCGCGAGAGTGTGAGGCTCGAGCTAGATAGTAAAAACTAGGCATTGATTTTAAAAACAGCGAGAGCACTTTAAAAGCAATTAGAACTTATTTATTCTCAAAAAGTATTTTTAACTTCAAATGGGACAGCGAGAGCGTACATTCTGACTTAAAGCTATGGGCCGAATCAACAATCACGAGAGTGTGAGATAAAGCCTTTTAAATAAATATTTTCTACTGAAAGATATTTGGTATTTAAACTGTTTGTAAGACCCCAATTTTGACCCTAAGATTCCTCATGGCATCATAGCATTGCATTTGCATAGCCTCAAGGATCATAAGCATCTTGGCTCCCTTTGCCTTTGGGTGGGATCTCTTGTGAGTTGGTTTGAGATCACCAGGCATGTTTGAATTATATATTATTGCTTTTCTCACTTTTATTCACTAACCAAAAGCACAAAAATATGTCACTAACATTTCTTGTTTGTAGCTTGAGCAGTCACAAGGTCTAAAGCTTCTAGGAGACTCTATGTGCATTGATATGGCTAAGAGGAGATGAAGGCAAGCATGGCAATGGTTACCAAAGCTCTCATTCATCAAATATGCCTCCCAAGTATCTCAATTCATCATTTTGATCAAAGAAAATCAAAGGGTTTGAGGTTTGTTTCCCAAGGAAATCCTAATTCATCTGTTCATCAACTGTGCCTTGCTCATGAAGCAACCTCAACCCATGGTCAAATACAGTCAAGGGAAGTTCCTTAATTCATCATTTCATGCATATTTGAACTAATTTGAGTGCCCTCAATCATCAATTCATCAAGATATGAGGTCTGGACTTGAGAAGTTGATCAGTCAATTCATCTGACTATTTTGAAATGCACTGAGACCTAACTTTTTATGTGTTTGTCAAATGAAGATGACCCCAAGAGAAACAATGTTTTTAAGGACCATATAAACAACTTTCATGTTCATAAAAAATTGATTTGAAGCTTGGAAGGTCATCATCCATTCCCTGACATTATAGGTCATTTTGACTGAAACCCTAATTTTGGGTCAACTTCCCAAGGACATAACGCCTTCATATTTCATGATTTTAAGGTGAGACCAAATTAATTGGAAACCTTAATATGTCTACTTCAAATGTTATGTTGAGAAAAATTTCAAAATCTCAAAATAAATACATGTGATAATGCAAAACATTATAGGTCACTTTGGACCAAATGCATTGAAATGTGAAAAAGTCCAACTTCAAGTGCCAGTAACTTCTTCATCAAAAGTCGAAATGATGCAAAATTTAAGTCCACATTGATTGCCTTGAAAATATCTACAACTTTCATGTTTAAGGTTTTGTTATTTGGAGCTTGAATCATTGAGACAGAAGGGCTTGAACTTTGGCCAATTTTGAAATTTTCACTTATGCATGTTTTGCACCCTACACTTCAAGTTCAATTTTCATTAATTTCAAAGGCCCAATTGGAGTTTTGATCAACATAACATTTGTTCCTTATGCAATAAACTTTCCAACCATTACTCATGAGGTGGCATTATTATTTTATCATGGCATTTTCGAAGACTTCAATGTAATAGTGCATTTTGTGAAAATCATTTCAATTGCCATGCATGAGCTCAGACAATCCAATCTGCACGTCCATTCTACTTACATCATGCATAAGCTTTCATTTCCAGTTGGAATTGGGCCCTCCATGCGCCTGTACAGGCCCATGCATGGAGGCCCTTTCCATTCATGCAAGTTTTGATTCATGCATTCAACTTTGCTTCAGCTATAAATACAATGCCTTGGCCTCTCATTTTAGCAACCTGAAGGCGCCCCAATTGCTGCTGAATTGAAATCCTAGCCATCACTAAAGGAACTATCTCATTTCTCTTCCAATTTTTTCAGATCTGAATTTTGATTTCATTGATCAATCTTCAGATCTCAAAGTTTCTAAACCTTCTCTTCTTGATCCATAGTGCTTACTGTTTGCAAAAGCATCCACAGATCTTGACTCAAGGCCTTGCAATTCAAAGGTTTACTTCAACTGTTATTTGCTTCGAACCAGCTTGTATATTGCTCTATTTGCTTTGTTCTTGTGTGATCTGAAGTCCTCTGCATAGAGGCAACATTGCTATGCTTTCAATTTTTGAAAATCATGAAGTTCATATGAACACCACATAATTTCCACTTCTGATTTCTCTCAATCTAGAGATCTAGAATGGAATTGAGTGGTACAGGGGTGATGTACATCACCCCAGCTTTCAAATGATGCCTGGATCGTGCATTTTGGTTGCCTTTTGAATCTCTGCAAATTTGGATGTGGCCGGAAGTTGGCCGGATAAGACGGTGGCGCTGGCCACCATCTGGTCTCCAGATTCAATAAGATCCGTTCATTGCCTTTTCCAGATTGAATCTCATGCATCCAATGTTATGACTTTTTTTGATGTTCCATGTGACTCGTTTGACCTTGGTGTTTGGTAGACGCGCGTTGTGGGCCTCATGATTTGTCAGCTCAATTAATGAGCTCAGATCCAATGGCTCACGCTTTTTCCTATTTTCTAATTTCTGATTTTAATTTCTTTTATTTCTTTTAATTCCATTTTATTTCTAAAATTCATATCTCTCTCATTATTGGTCCAAAAATTATGGGACCAATTTCATTCTTCTCCTTTTAATTTCTACTTTCTAAAAATGATTTTTAATATTTTTTATTTTATCATTTGATATTTTTAGTAATTTTCTCTTTTCTAATTGTTTTTAATTCATTTAAAATAGTTTTTGATAGTCAAAAAATACAAAAGTATTTTTCTAACCTCTTTGAATGATGATAGATCTATGAAAAATATTCTCATCAATTTATTAATTGATTTGAGATTTATTTGAGATTTTAATTCAATTAGGTTATTTTTATGCATTTTTAATTGATTTAAAATAGTTTCTGACTTTTAAAAATGCTGAAATTTTTTGTCAAACTATGTTTGACCTTGTTGAACTTGTGATAATTTACTTGGACTTTTCAAAGTTGATTTGAAGTAAGTTTGAAGTTTGACCTTTCTTTATTATTTTAATTCAAGTTTTATTTTAATATTAAAAAATGCCAAAAATATTTTATTTGTTTCTTGACTTCTAATCTTCATTTTGCTTATGTTTCTATTGTTTGACCTTGATCTTCTTTATCTTTGGTCAATGCTTGTTGATTAATACATTCTATTTCCATTAATGCACTTTAATTCTTCATCTTCTTCTTATTCTTCTTTTTCTTTTTTTGATCAATGAGTTAAAGATTGGTGGTTAGCATTGATACATGGAGGTTTAATCTTCCTTGATTCAAATCTAATTCATCTTGTTCATGGATCAAGTGAATGGCTTTGCATTAAGGATAGGTTGCTTCCTAAATCATGCAAAGGACCTAAATCAATACAAGATCATTTCTCATTTCCTTTTTGGCATGGCAAGTTGTTAGAGTTTGATTCACTAATCAAGACCTCTAACTTGTGTTGTTGCCTATATTATTATTGACCGGCCTCAGATAGTTGTGACTTCTACATAAGTCCAATTACGATTGCTTAACATAGCGCTAAATTTGCCTTATGACACACTAACTATTAACACTAACTATTAACCATTAACATTTACTTCTTGCACTTTACATTTATGCAATTTACTATTCTTGCACATATTATTCATTTGCTTTTGCTCTTTGCTCACTTGAGCACATGTTTATGTTAATGCAATTTGCCTTTTGCTCACTTGAGCACATAATTGTGTATATATTATTGTGCTTGTGTTTTGTTTTGATTGTTGTGGACCAAATGCAAAGAAATGGACAAATGGACTTAGTTTCTAAGACTTTCCCTATGCAAATTTGGAGTAAAAGGACCTTAATGTTGAAGATGGATTGGAAGAACCAAACCTCTAAACTTGTTCTTGTCCATTCTTGATTTACTTCATAGATCTTTTAGATGTGTGTGCTTTTGTGTTAGGGGATCCTATGAGAGCTCAAATTGAAGAACCATTGCCATGTTCATCCAAAGTGAAAGATACAAGAGACATTGGGGGATCTTCTAAGAGTTTGTTTGACTATGTTGATTGCTTGAGCTTACAATTATTTTGCTTGCATATTCCAAAGGATGAGAGCTACTTGGATCATCAATATGATCTCAAGAGAGGAACTCCATTTGTGGTCTTGTTTCTTATCCCTCATCTCTTGTATGATTAAGACTTAGCCATTCTTCTTCTTCCCTCCACTCTAACCCAAGCCAAAACTTTTGTGCAAACATTTAACACTTCTTTTCAAACATTAGAAACCCAAGCCTTATGCTTTTGATTTTCAAACTTTTTCATAACACTTATTTTGAATTGAATCCTAAGTCAACTTTGACCATATTTTGTAAATACTTTTCATTGGTAAATATAACCATTCAAATACTTTTGTGGTTTCAATGGCCATTTTCTTAATCAAAACTTTTCATAACCTTTAGCTATTAGGTTTGAGTTATCCTTGAGGTAGATGTAATACTCACCAATATCCTTAGTGATGGACAACGAGTCTTCCATGCTTATTATAGGGTTAACCCCTCACTAGCATGTTGAAGTTATCCTCACATGGTGGATTTGTGGTTTTAGGTTGAGTTTTCTCCCTTGGATAACAAAAGACCTTAAGGCTTTTGGACCAATCAATTCACCAACTCATTTTGGGCAAAAAATGTGAAAAGGGCTCCCTAGGAGTACCTAGGATGTTTTGGGTGCTTAAAACCTTCCCATTGTATAACCAACCCCCTTACCCCGATCTTTGACATTTTTACTAGTTTTTGATTCAATAAAACTCTTAGGTTTTTGTTCGCTTTCTAACCATTCCTTTGGATAAATAGAAGTGCGGTGGCGACTCGACTTGTATGGTTTACCTTGGATTTAGTCAATATCTCTAATAGTAACGAATACCCCGCTACACTGTTCATCGGTGACTTATCGAATCCCTGACGATTAATGCGTTGCATACTGATTCCTTCCATCAATTCTTTCTTAAATCTAAATTTCTCTTAGATTTAATATTCTGCACCCGAACTTCTATAAATCATTCCCTTAGCTAAACATAGTGACGTTAGTAATACTAGTTTGACCATAGGTCTCTGTGGGTTCGATATCTTTTAATACTAAAATGACTGGACTGTGCACTTGCAGTCAAGTACCCGATAGACTATATTTTATATAAAGTCACGATTCGCATCATATATTCCATCAATCCTCTAAATCCAATGATATTAACTTAACAAAGTCAAATTAACCTTGACCAAGACCCAACAATATAAGTCAAACTTACACAAATCATCACAAGAGGTCAACACAATTATTTGGCATTTATTCAAATTAAAAATACTAAAATAAGACATTTAAATTAAATATGGTTTTCCAAATTCCTAAAACCTCATCAAAACACCATAGAAATGGCCATGGGATTTATCATAGGTCAAACAAGGTAAAAGGACCTTGGAAAAAAATTTCAGAATTTTTAAAGACTTAAAAGTATTTTTAAATAATTAAAAATAATCATAAAATCAATTAAATCATGAAAAATATTAATAATGATCCAAAAAATATTTTTATTTCAGAATATGAAAGAGGAATTTATTTAAATTCTTTTGGTGAAACTCTCATATTTTTTGGATCAATATTAAAATTAATATGAATTATTGAAAATAAAACAAATTAAATGAAATTCAAATAATCAGAAAAAACGTGGACCACTTGATCTCCCTCATTAATTGAGGTGGCAGATCAAGTGGATCAGCGCGCGGGTTCCACAGTAGACCTAAGTCAATGCACTGCAGGGATGGTAATTAAAACCAACACATGAGATTAAAACATTTCAAATGAGATCAATGGTTCAGAACCTATCCAGCACACCACCGGCGTTGGACCTCCGGTCACCTCCTCAGGCGAGGTCCACCTGACTGGTTCACTCATCATCATCCAGAAAATGAAAAAGGAGGACATGATCTGAAAGAAAAAATGGCATAGAGCCCGAATTTGACCTCAATTTCAACTAAATCCAAATATATAAAAAAGATATGAGGAGTTGAATATTGAGGTATGTCAACTGAGTTGCTTCGATTTGACCTCTAAGCAACTCAATCTTCTTGCCTACATTTGTAGGACTTCATACAATCAAAGATCCGAGAGAATTGATGAGAGTTGAGTGAGAATCGAAGACATGAAGTTTTCTAAAATTTACCTTCAATGTTGTGCAAAACTTGATGTTGCTTGCTTCAACCTTGATCTGATCACACTGGAGAATCTTGCAGGAGAGGTTTAGCAATGGTACAAAGCGTTGGATCCTGGAGTTCTTGAATCTCCGCACATTGAGATTCAAACTCAATTTTCAATTTGAAAATTCTCAGGTTTTCCTTTGAAATGTGAGGGTTTAAATTGGGGGGAAAAGCTGGCGCGCAAGGTATGTTTGAATTGAGCTCAGAGGGCTTGTATTTATAATACTTGGGATTGATAATTGGACATTTGAAAAATTGCTAAATTTGGTCATTTCATGCAAAAGCTTGCATGGATGTGTATAGGCCCATGAAGCAATCCATTTTGATCCATATCCAACTGTTCTGAAGTTCCAATGAGGTTTGAGTGGCAAGGCAATGATATGTGGAGTTTTGGACATTTGATTTTCTCCAATGGTGCAGCTCTGTTAAAGCCATGCGCAGACCTAGCAAACTTCATCCAAAATGAATGAATTTGGGCTCTTTGTAAAGCTTAGATCAAGGGGAACAAGTTTGATGTTGAACACTTTTTCATTTGGAATTAGGATCATGGTGAATTTGAAGGTGGAAGTTTGGAAATTTCAACATGTTGAAATTTTTTCTAAGTATCAAGCCATATATCTCAATATTCCACCTTGCTTAACTTTTTATGTGAGCTTCAAATGAGAAAAGTGTCTTCATCAAAGTTGTAGCGGTAAATTCATGATCATCAAGCTATGGATAAGCAAGACATCAAATAACAAGAGTCGCCACCGCGCTTTTATTGTTTCCAAGGGAAAAAGTACGAACAAAACCCAAAAGTAAGAAGTTTTTATATCAAAACTAATAAAATGTCAGAGATGATAGGTAAGGGGGTTGGTTACACAGAGGGAAGGTGTTTGCACCCAAAGTGTCCTAGGTACTCCTAGGGAGCCCTTTTTTGTGTGCATATGTATTTTGTACAAAGTGATGTTTACAAACAAATAGAGTGAGGGGATGAGAAAAGAATTCATTAATTATATTTTTGTGTTTGACAAGACATTCAGACTTGTGCCTACGTACCAACATAAAAATGAGGGATCAAAACCTCGTAGTTCGTGATACAAATTTCAAAGTGGATGCATAGGTTTTAACAAAAATTTAGTTTGAGAGGCACCAAGGCCTAAAAATGGTTTGAATGGGTTAGTTCTTTTTGGATTTTGAAAGTTTAGGTCAAGTATAGTTAAGTCTATTTACAAGTTTGATTTAAGAAAGGAAGTTTGAAAATGCAATGGCATAAGGCCAAAGTTTCTAGTTTGCAAGGTGGTCAAAGTTTAGAATAAAACTAGTTCAAGCAAAGAAGAATTTTTAAAAGGAGGAAGAGATTTTGAAGTTAAAGAAAAGGGGAGGAGATGACGAGACTAATCCTATGTACAAAATTAAAAGTTAAGAGTTGAAAATATTTGACCAATAGGTAGCAAACCAATAGACAAGAATGTCTTATAGAAACCCAAATTCCCTTGGACAACTTGAATAAAGCAACACACAATGCATAATTATATCAATCTTGAAGAGCAAGGCATCAAATAAAGATAGCCACATCCAAGCTTAGCCACTCCATGATCTTCTTCAAATTTGCCCATGTAGCAGATGAATTCCACAAGTCAAAGGTTCAAGAGAACATCTTCACAATGATCATGTTGCAGATGAACTCAAAGGGATCTTCAAAGATGTATCAGATGAAGTTTCAAATTGCAAGCACTTGGTTACACAAATGTTGGCATTGGCCAAGTCCTTTAGCATAGGGAGGTTGCCTAGATTCTAAGTCCAATTTATCCAAGATCAAGTCAACAGTCCACACAAAAGTTTTTTTTAGGGTTTTTTTGTTCTTATTATGTACTTAAATGGTCAAAGGCCACACAAACAAATAAGATATACACAAACAAGATATAACACACAATATGGTCCAAATGGACCAAGTGAAAATTGCATTAACATAAACAATTAGAATGGTATGAATAGAGCTTAAAAATTAAAGTGCATTAAAATAAAGGACTTGAAATTAAATGTTAGTTGTTAATGAGTTAGAAGTTAGTATTGTTTTGCTTTTGCTTTTCATTTTAAGTCATTCTTTGGAGAACACTCAACCCACTTATCTCAAGCATGGATCCTTGAGCCAAGACATCTTCCAAAGGAAGGAAAAAAGGCCAAGTTTCCACATAATACCATGAAAGAGGGGAGACTTACAATCTCACTAACTAGAATGCTATGCCTTTTGTGTCAAAAATTTAGCGCTATGTTAAGCAATCGTAATTGGACTTATGTAGAAGTCACAACTATTTGAGGTCGGGCAATAGAATTTTGGTGTTAATGTATGTTAGAGACATAGTATAATGGACTATGCTCATGAAACATACCATAGACAAAAAGAATATGCAAAAGAGGTGGTCTAATCTCATCCATACATATGTTGATTTTGCAATCAACTAGCCTTAGGACTTAGAGATATCATAGGCCAAATCAGATGAATGCATAAAGAATGGGAAATAGATGAAGAGGGAGGGGAATGGATCAAAACTCAAATTGGTCAAAGGAGGACTTTTACCAAATTAGTATCATTCATTAATTTTGGGAGATGGAATGTACATTCTATCAATCCCCTAAATCCAATGATATTAACTTAACAAAGTCAAATCAACCTTGACCAAGGCCCAACAACATAAGACAAACTTACACAAATCATCACAAGAGGTCAACACAATTATTTGGTATTTATTCAAATTAAAAATACTAAAATAAGGTATTTAAATTATATATGGTTTGCCAAATTCCTAAAACCTCATCAAAACACCAAAGAAATGACCATGAGATTTATCATAGGTCAAACAAGGTCACAGGACCTTGGAGAATTTTTTTTAGAATTTTTAAAGACTTAAAAGTATTTTTAAACAATTAAAAGTAATCAAAAAATCAATTAAATCATGAAAAATATTAATAATGATCCAAAAAATAATTTTAATTCAGAATATGAAAGAGGATTTTTTTTTGGTGAAACTGTCATATTTTTTGGATCAATATTAAAATAAATATGAATTCATGAAAATAAAACAAATTAAATGAAATTCAAATAATCAGAAAAAACGTGGACCACTTGATCTCCCTTATTAATTGAGGTGGAAGATTAAGTGGATCAGTGCGCGTGTTCCATAATAGACCTACGTCAATGCGCTGCAGGGATGGTAATTAAAACCAACGCGTGAGATTAAAACATTTCAAATGAGATCAATGGCTCAGAACCTATCCAGCACACCACCGGTGCTGGACCTCCGGTCACCTTCTCAGGCGAGGTCCACCGGACTGGTTCACTCATCACCATCAAGAAAATAAAAAAAAGGGACATGATCTGAAAGAAAAAATGGCGTAGAGCCCGAATCTGGCCTCAATTTCAACTAACTCCAAATATATAATAAGATATAAGGAGTTGAATTTTGAGTTGTGTCAATTGAGTTTCTTCAATTTGACCTCTAAGAAACTCAATCTTCTTGCCTTCAATGTTGTACAGAACTTGATGTTGCTTGCTTCAACCTTGATCTCATCACACTTGAGAAGCTTGCAGGAGAGGTTTAACAATGGTACAAAGCTTTGGATCATAGAGTTCTTGAATCTCCAAACAGTGAGATTCAAACTCAATTTTCAAGTTGAAGATTCTCAGGTTTTCCTTTGAAATGTGAGGGTTTCAATTAGGGGGAAAATCTAGCGCGCAAAGTGCGTTTGAATTGAGCTCAGAGGCCTTGTATTTATAGCATTTGGGATTGATAATTGCACACTTGAAAAATTGCTAAATTTGGTCATTTCATGCACAAGCTTGCATGGGCGTGTACAGGCCCATGAAGCAATCCATTTTGATCCATATCCAACTGTTCTGAAGTTCAAATGAGGCTTGAGTGGCAAGGCAATGATATGTGGAGTTTTGGACATTTGATTTTCTCAAATGATGTAGCTCTGTTAAGGCCATGCGCAGACCCAGCAAACTTCAACCAAAATGCATGAAGTTGGGCTCTTTGGAAATATTAGATCAAGGGGAACAAGTTCGATGTTTAACACTTTTTCATTTGGAACTTGGATCATGGTGAATTTGAAGGTGGAAGTTTGGAAATTTCAACATGTTGAAATTTTTTCTAAGTGTCAAGCCATATATCTCAATCTTCCACCTTGCTTTACTTTTTATGTGAGTTTCAAATGAGAATCGTGTCTTCATCAAAGTTGTAGATATTTCAAATACCTTCAAAATGGTCACCAATTTAATGTCATTTGGGTTTAGAATGATAGAGTTATGCATTTTTGAAGTTGAGGAAAATCACTTGTTCAATGGTATAGGTAAAAAATGACCTATAATGTATCCTCATATCACATGCTCATAAAAGTTGATTTAGCTCTCACTCAAAACATCAAAGTTGAATTATAGATATTGAATTTGAGTTTTCAACTTGGAAATCTTTCATCGCATAAAAGGTGAGCATGTTATGGTCTTGGGAAGTTGACTTTCAAATTAGGATTTAGACAAAATGACCTATTATGTTTCAACATAGAAAATGATTTTCCAAGCAAAACTAGCTCTAGGTCTCAAAATGAAAGTTGTTTGTAATGTCATTTAGAGTAACATTTATCTTGGAATCATTTTCATACGGTGAAAATTGTAGGATATAGGGTCTAAGGAGACCCAGTTTTGATCAGATGAATTCATCTAGCCAACCACCATCAACCAACTTGCTAACCTTCAATTCTTTTGACTTTCTTGGCTCATGGTAGATCGTATATGCATAATATGATGAATTTTGAGGTGTCCCTTGAGAAATTTGATCAATTGGTGAGATGGCTTGTTGGAGAAGTTACTCAAAATACCTAGTCAAATTAGGGTTTCCAAGGCAAATCACCTTCAAACTCTTGAAGAATACTTGATAAATATCATATGTAGGAATCATTGGGACTCATATATGATGCTTTGAGACATTGTGAATCAATCCTAGGTTATGCTTTTAACCATGAGGGTCTCAAACCCTAGATATGAACTTGATAGATCAATGAGGATTGTGCCCTACCTACAAGAAGTTAGGCATATACAAAGACATATATTTGGTATTTTGGTTAGTAAAATGATAATATACAAGTATGATACAATCACATAGTGCTTGGTGATCTCTCCCAAAACAAACCCAATGAGAGAGGGGTAAGGAGGATGCCAAGGTATGATCCCAATACTAATGCATATGATGAAATTGCATGAGGGATCTTAGGGTCAAAATTGGGGTCTTACAGCTCGGTCTTATCAAGATATGCCAGGTATTGAGAAGAACTCACCTTGATAAGAATGTCAAGATTAAAGAGGAGGTGCAAAAGCAGATTGATGATGGGTTCCTTGTTACTGCAGAATACCCTCAATGGGTGGCTAACATTGTACTTGTTCTAAAGAAATATGGTAAGTTTCAGATGTGTGTTAGTTATAGAGACTTGAAGAAAGCTAGTTCGAAATATGATTTCCCTCTGCCACACATTGGCATGTCGGTAGATAATATAACTAAGGTCAAAGTCTTCTCCTTTATGGATGAGTTCTCCGATTATAATCATATTAAGATGGCACCCGAGGACATGGAAAAGACAACATTTATTACACCCTGGGGAACATTCTCCTATAGAGTGATACCTTTCAGTTTAAAGAATGTTGGTGCAAAGTACCAAAGAGCCATGACTACTCTTTTCCATGACATGATGCACAAAGAGATAGAAGTCTATATTGATGATATGATTTCTAAGTCAAAAACTAAAGAAGATCATGTTAAGTATTTGCAAAAGCTATTCCAGCAGTTGAGAAAGTTTAAACTTTGATTGAATCCTAATAAATGTACATTCCTTGTCCGTTCAGGAAAGCTATTAGGTTTCATTGTCAGTCATAAAGGTATTAAAGTAGATCCTGATAAAGTTAGAGCTATTCAAGAAATTCCTGCACCAACGACAGAAAAGCAAGTCAAAGGGTTCCTCAGGCGTCTGAATTACATATCCAGATTTATATCTTACATGACTTCCATGTGTGGGTCAATATTCAAGCTTCTCTGTAAAGATCAAGGTTGCATTTGGACGAAAGACTTCCAGAAAGCTTTTTACAACATCAAAGAGTATCTGCTTGAACCTCCTATTTTGTCTCCTCAAGTGGAAGGAAGACCTTTGATTATGTATTTGACTGTGTTAGAAGAGTCCATGGGCTATGTGCTTGGATTTCAAGATGAAATAGGTAGAAAAGAGCATGCCATCTACTATCTAAGTAAGAAGTTTACATACTGTGAATCTCAGTATTCTATGCTTGAGAAAACTTGTGGTTTAGCATGGGCTGTCAAACGTCTACGCTAGTATATGATTAATCACACCACTTGGTTGATATCCAAAATGGATCCAATGAAGTATATTTTTGAAAATCCTGCTTTGACTAGAAGGGTAGCTCGTTGGCAGATGCTATTCTCTGAATATGATATTGAGTACCATACTCAGAAAGTAATTAAAGGGATTATTCTTGCAGATTATTTAGCTCACCATCCGATCGATGATTATCAATACATCAGGTTTAACTTCCCTAATGAAGATGTTATGTACTTAGAAGCTAAAGATTGTGATGAACTGTTGCCCGAAGAAGGACCAGAGCTCGGATCCCGGTGGGGTTTAGTGTTTGATGGAGCTGTTAATACTTATGGCAATGGAATTGGGGTGATCATTATTACTTATAAGGGTTCTCATATCCCTTTCACTACAAGATTGATGTTTGATTGTACGGATAATATTGCAGAATATGAAGCTTGTATCACGGGTCTTGAAGAGGCCATTGATTTGAGAATTAAAATTCTTGATGTGTATGGATATTCAACCTTAGTGGTTAATCAAATTAAAGGAGAATGGAAGACTCATCATCCTATCTTAGTTCCTTACAAAGATTATGCAAGGAGGTTGTCAACTTTCTTCAATAAAATAGAGTTTCATCATATACCTCATGAAGAGAATTAGATGGCGGATGCTCTGGCTACACTGTCTTCTATGTATAAAGTAAATCGTTGGAATGACACACCCTGTATCACGATTATGCCCCTTGATAGACATGCTCATGCGTTTGCAGTAGAAGAAGTTATGGATGATAAGCTTTGGTGTTATGGTATTAAATGATTCCTCCGAAGTCAAGAGTACCCACTTGGGGCATCCAACAAAGATAAGAAGACTTTGAGAAGACTGGATAGCAATTTCTTCCTGAATAAAGATGTGATGTACAAGAGAAACTTTGACATGGTTTTGCTCAAATGCGTGAGTAGACACGAAGCAGACATGTTAATGCAAGAAGTTAATGAAGGATCCTTTGGTACTCATGCCAATGGACATGCAATGGCTAAAAATATGTTAAGGGCAGGTTATTATTGGCTGGCATTGGAATCTGATTGCTGTAAATATGTGAAGAAGTGCCATAAATGTCAGATCTATGCTGATAAGATTCATATGCCTCTGACACTTCTCAATGATATTTCATCTCCATGGCCTTTCTCTATGTGGGGAATTGATATGATTGTTATGATTGAACCCAAAGTTTCGAATGGACATCGTTTCATCCTTGTAGTTATTGATTACTTCACCAAATGGGTTGAAGCGACATCTTTTGCTAATATGACCAAGTATGTAGTGGTCCAATTTATCAAGAATCAAATTATTTGCCGATATGGCGTTCCAAGTAAGATCATTACTGATAATGGGTCAAACTTGAATAATAAGATGATGAAAGAGATTTATGACGATTTCAAGATTGAACATCATAACTCTTCTCCTTACAGACCTAAGATGAATGGGGTTATTGAAGCTGTGAATAAGAACATTAAGAAGATTATCCAGAAGATGGTTGTGACGTGTAAGGATTGGCATGATATGCTCCCGTTTGCTTTGCATGAATACCATTCATCTGTCTGCACTTCAACAGGGGAAACCCCTTTCTCTCTTATGTACGGAATGGAAGTAGTGCTCCTTGTAGAGGTTGAGATCCCATCAATGCGAGTCTTGATGGAAGCCAAATTATCCGAGGCTGAATGGTTTCAAAATAGATATGACCAATTGAATTTGATTGAAGAGAAAAGAATGACAACTTTGTGTCATGGCCAACTATATCAAAAGATAATGAGGAAAGCATTTGACAAGAAGGTTCAATCTCGTGTATTAAGACAAGGTGACCTTATGCTCATGAAGATCTTGTCTTTCAACACTGATTCTAGGGGCAAGTAGACTCCTAATGACGAAGGCCCATATGTTGTTAAGAGAGATTTATCTGGTGGTGCAATGATTCTTACAACGATGGATGGTGAGGAGCTCCCTCGTCCTGTGAATTCTGATGCAGTCAATAAATACTTCGCTTAGAAAAATAAAAGAACAACTCGCTAAGTTGAAAACCCGAAAGGGCTGCTTAAGTAAAAATGAGCGTCTCGGTGGATTGAAAACCCGAAAGGGAGGTCCAGAAAAAAATTAGGGACATAATAGAAAGTACTTATCCCGGTAGATTGACTCCGAAAAGTAAATCTATGTAAAAGTTAGGGATTATGGCAAGTAACTGCATCAGGCCAGACTTGATCGTTCGAATAAACAATGCCTATAAAGGGTTCCTATTCAGTCATTCTAGACCGAAGTCCAGAGTATAATGGAATTCAAAGTTGTTAGGGAGAATAGTGGTCATTGTATTTCAATGTAGCCCTTTCGATGTATTTACCATTTTCTAACATTGTAGTGATCCATGGAGTCATTCCGTTTGCAGACTACCATTCTATTAATAAAATGTGAGCCTTTTGCCCATTTGTTCACTATTCTTATTTTGTTTCAGCTTACGAAATTTCATTTATATTTGATGATGGTTTTTGAAACAAAAATAAATATATAAACAATTATATTTTTGAAAATTTTCAAAAAAGAAATGTATTCTCCTTGACTTGTGAATACAAAAGAGGAATGTTAATAACAATCTCAAGGATGGTAAGATTCTGAAGAATGGAATTCAGTGACTTCCCCATGTCGAATTTTCTTTTGTTACATGTATAACAATCTCCCCAACATCAAATTGCAAGAATGGTATAATCCCTAGAGAATCTTTGCCAGCATCTCCATCTTGTTGAGATTAGTCGAGTATCTGGTTGTACTGTGTTATCAGTCTCATACTCTTTGCATTTGTTTTGTCAGCATAAGCATACACATGTGCATATCATCATAATGTTTATTTGCCCATTTTGAATTTCTCAATGCTTCCCCCCGCTCTCTGGACCTTTTCTCCCCATAGAGTGTGTGCATCCTCTCTCCAATAGAGTGTCGACCATAAGCAGAAAGTGATCATCCTTTCTAATTCCCCGTTGAGCCTGATCCTCGTGGAAGATTTTTGTTTCAGTTTTCCCTTCCAATTAATCATTTGGATGGAATCAATCTCCAATTGAGTCCATGTCCTCATTGGATTGAGGTCCCTTCGACCGCTTCTCTCCAGTTCATTCCTGGGTTGAACTTTGGTCCCCTTTGGTTGGTTTCCTTTTGTTAAGTTATCACTTGGTTGAAAGTAGGTAATACTTCTCTTACCTTTGGTTGGTAGTTGGTAATTATTCCATTTTAGCTTATTTCCCTTTGTTAAGCTATCACTTGGCTGATAGTAGGTAATATTCATATTACTTTTGGTTGGTTACCTTTGTTAAGCTATCACTTGGTTGATAGTTGGTAATCATTCCTTTTTGGATTATTACCTTTTTTAAGCTATCACTGGGCTGATAGTAGGTAATATTCCTTTTACTTTTGGTTAGTTACCTCTGTTAAGCTATCACTCGTCTGGTAGTTGGTAATCATTCCTTTTTGGCTTATTACCTTTGTTAAGCTATCACTTGGATGATGGTAGGTAATACCTCTCTCACCTTTAGTTTATTACCTTCGTTAAGCTATCACTTGGTTGATAGTTAGGTAATATTCCTCTCCTGTTGGAGTTGGGGTTTTCCCCTTATGGTGATTTCTTTTCCCCGACGAGGTCTTGCTTTGATGAGTCTTCCCCGTTAGATCTTTAGCTCGTTTGTTTTCTAACTGTGTATTGGTTATTCTCGAGTCTTTTCTTTTCCCCCTACAAACCTTTGCTTATCCCCAACCAATTCTCCCTGTGGAAACTGTTAGTCCCCACATAGATCCTTGTTTACATTCATATCATATCATGAGCATTTTGTGGTATCTTAAGGCCAAAAATTGGGTTTTTTAATATTTAAGTCTCTTCAATCTTGTTAGACAAAGATTTCAACCTTTGTATCTCCAAATTGAAGAAACTTAAATAGGGGCATCTGTAATACCCTAATTTTTAACCCTAAGATCCCACATATCATTTGCATCATTGCACACAAACAAGGTTACATCTTGGTCTTTCCCTTTTCCATCTTTGGGTTTGCTTCTTGCAAGGATCACCAAGTACCTCTTTGTTGGTTTGTTTTACCTTTGTGTTCATATGATTAATTGCTTATCTAACCACTAATCAAAATACCAAAAATATTTCTTGTTTCGCTTAAGTTTATTATGCAAGGTAAGGGCTTTTTCAATCAAGAACATCTCAAAGTTTTGGGGCTTACTTCTCAAAGAAAGTCATAGGTTCATGTGTTTATTTCCACGCCTCCTTCAACAAGTAACTTCAGCCTTTGAGGAATTTAATCAATATGCAATCAAAGAAACCTTATTTTAAGTTCATATGATCACCCATGTTCTTTGAAATGCAAGGAAAATCTAAGTACACAAGCTTGTTCCAAGGGGTTTGACCAAAAAGTCAACATTTTGAAGTCAAGGTTCCAAGGATCACAACCCCTTCAATTCTCAACATTTTTGAATGCTTCTTTTTGCATATGACTCTTGTTAACCTCCTCTACAACTTCTCTTTGCATGTCAAGATCCAATTATGCGTGAAGGACTATTAAAGGTTTGGAGATATTATAGGTCATTTGTGGACTTAGTGAAATTTGACCTATTTTCAAGTGACTTTTCCCCAACTTTCAAGATTCACAACTTCTTCAATTTTCAACATATGAGGATAATTATTTTGAACAATGTCATTTGTGATGCCCTCTACAAGTTTGCTTCAAAGATCAAGGTCAAAATATGCTTGGAAGGCCATGAAATTCATTTTCAACCATGAAGCACTCAAAGCTTTCTAAGTTATATGATCATTTTTTCATGCCAACTTCAACATGACATAACTTTGTGATGAAGCATCCAAATGCAACCTTTCTTAACACATTGTAATCTTGGCCATGATGTTAACACATTGTAAAAATAATGGGATCAAAAAGCCTTCTGAGTAGGTGCCCCATTGGGTTGAACATGGTGACTTGTAACTGAAGAAATTGCCATTTCCCGAGTTTGGAACTTCACTAATCTCAATTCCAAGCCAAATTAGCATGTATTTTGGACCTAAATATATTTAATAAAGTCTCTAGAAGTTAATTAACCCTTAAAACGCATCATTTGGCTGAGTTTTGATGAGTTTCAAGTCACACTTTCCACACACTCTGATCAAATTCATTTTGCACGAATTCTGGATCATTTCACACGTATTTAAATCCAATCACATTCCACATAAATAGAGGAAGCTATTGCATTTATTTCCAAGCTTTTAAGAGCAAAGAAGTTCCTGCTGCAACATGAAATTTTTCCAAAAAATTCAACTATCGTGTTTTGAGTTTCAGCTTGTTTCAATCAAATTTCATGATTCCATTAGCACCTTCGGCATCCTATGAGACTTTTGTAACAATTCCCAAGCTCTGAGACCTACTGAAGTGCTCTAACTAGACCGAGCTTCATCAACTTCTGATCACCATCTGGACAAGGTAGTTCTGAGCATCATTTGAACTCAAACAAGTTGCCACAATGTAGTCCTTTACTCTCTGATGCTTTCCCCTAACTTAGCTGGTGTTAATTGATCAGTGTAGCGGTAAATTCAGGACCATTAAGCTATGGATAAACTTGTCGTCAATAAAACCAGAGTCGCCACCGCACTTTTATTGTTTCCAAAGGAAAAGGGAAAAGTACGAACAAAACCCAAAGATAAGAAGTTTTCAAATCAAAACTAATAAAATGCCAGAGATTACATGTAAGGGGGTTGGTTACACGAAGGGAAGGTGTTAGAACCGAAAGTGTCCTAGGGAGCCCTTTTTTGTGTGCAAGTGATTTGGTCAAAATGATGTTTGATAAAATATAGAGTGGGGGGAATGAGGAAATAATGCATTAATTATATTTTTGTGTGTGACAACACCTTCGGTCTTATGCCTACGTACCAACATAAAAATGAGGGATCAAAACCCCGTAGTTCATGGTAAAAATTCCAAAGAAGTTGGTGAATTGATTTTAACAAAAGTTTAAATGAAAAGACACAAAAGGCTAAAGATTTGAATGAGGTTGTTAGTTCCTTTTGTCTTTTTGAAATTTAAGTAAATATGGTTAAATTCACTCACAAGTTTGATTAAGAAAAAGATATAAAAATTCAATGACATAAGGCCAAAGTTTATAATCAGTAAAACGTGTCCAAGTTAAAGAACACAAAGAAAGAAGGTTTTGAAAAGAGGGAGAGATTTTGAAATTAAAGAAATGGGAGGAGATGAAGGGACTACGCTAGACAAGAATTAAAAGTTAAGAGTTGAAAATATCTGACTAATGGGATGCAATCCAACAGACAAGAGTGTCATATAGAAACCCATTTTCCTTTGGACTTTAGCAAGAAACCATCATAAGCAATATCCAAACAATTATATGAAGACCAAGGCATTGAATCAAGATAGCCATAATATCCAAGCAAGCAATCCAAGAGCTAGCAGTCTTCAATGTCTTCCAATGTATCAGATGAAAATATTCCTTTGACAAATGCACAGAAACAATCATCAAACATAATCAACATAATAATTAAGCATATAGACAAAGTGACAGATGAACAAATAGGCACTCAAGGTCTTGGATCAGATGAAGATCACTGTCAAAGATAACTCAGTCTCATATAGTGGCATTGGACAAGTCCTTTAGCATAAGGAATGTTGCCTATTTCTAAGTCCAAAAGTTCAGATTAAGTCCAACAGTCCACCAAGATGTTTTTTTAGGGTTTTTGTTGTTATTAGGTGTTTTAAGGTCATAAGACCAAAAACAAAAACAAAGGCAAGCAAACAATATACATAATCACAAGATACGGCTCAAGTGAGCAAAGTGAAAAAGACTTGAAACATAAACATCTTGCATGAAATGTAAATGACAATGAATGATAAAGATACTGGAATTTAAATTGCATTAAGTAAATGACTTGAAAGTAAAGCAAGATTAATAAAAGTTAGTAAAATGTTAGTGAAGAGTTTTAATTTCTTAAGTCATTATTTGGAGAACACTCAACCATTCATGCACAAGTATGAATTCATGAACCAAGACATCATCAATGAGAAGGGCCCCAACTTGGATAAATCAACAAGTATGCCACTAGCTCTCATGAATGGAAAAAAGGTCAAGTTTCCACACAATGCCATGAAGAATGAGAGACTTACAATCTCA
The DNA here is from genome assembly GCF_024323335.1 of Lathyrus oleraceus. Lineage (NCBI taxonomy): Eukaryota > Viridiplantae > Streptophyta > Magnoliopsida > Fabales > Fabaceae > Lathyrus > Lathyrus oleraceus. The sequence goes on from NC_066584.1 coordinate 246,837,898, forward strand.
CTTACTAGAATGATATGCCTTGCAGGACAAATTTAGCTCTATATTAAGCAATCGTAATTGGAATTATGTAGAAGTCACAACTATCTGAGGTCGGGCAGTAAAAATATAGGTGTTAATGTATGTTAGATATTTGGTACAAAGAACTAAACTCCTAAAACATACCACACACTAAAAAAAGGGGGAAGACCTATCTCAGTCAGACTCATGTTGATTCATCTGACACAAGGTCATTGATGAATCAATCAACATTTAGACATTAAAGAAATCATTTGGTTAATAATGGATTGGGTAAGAATAGGGATGAAGATGAAAAAGGAAGGGGAAATAGAAACCCAAATTGATCATATGAGGAATTTCATCTGATCAATACTATCCATTCATTTTGGGAAATGAAATGTACATTTCATCAATCCCCTAAATCCAATAGTATTGGTCAAATGAAAGTCAAATCAACCATGATCAAGGCCAAACAAAAAGTCAAACATCACAAGACCAATTAAATAGCTCAACACATTTTTTAAACATTTATTCAATTAAAAAATCAAGTTAAAAGTGAATTAAAATGCATTTTAAAATGGATAAAACCTCAAATCCCTTCAAAACAACAAATAAATGGTCAAGGGATTTATCCAAGGTCAATAAGGTCAAAGGACCTTAAACAAAAAAATTCAGAATTTTTGGAAAGTCAGAAGTATTTTAAAATATTTAAAAATAAGTCAAAATTCATTTAATTCATGAAAAATATCAAAATTAATCCAAAAAATTATTTTAATTCAAAATGTGGAAGAGGAAAATATTTAAAGATTTTTGGTGAAAGTCCCATATTTTTGGGATTAAAAATAAAATTTCTGAATTAAACAAAATAAAAGGATTAAATCTAAAATCTGAAATTAAAAAGAAAATAGAAAAAACAAGGGCCATCAGATCTCCCTCATTAATTGAGGTGGCAGATCTGATGGCCAAGCGTGCGCGTTCCAAGGTACACTACAGTCAATGCATCACATGCTTGGTAATCAAAAGCAAGGGATCAGATTAAAACATGAGAACAAGATTTAAGGGCCAGGAGACGTGCCAACACACCACCGGAGCCCTAGCTCCGGTCATCTTCTCCGGTGGGCCTCACCAGACTGGTCCACCACCAAAGTTCATTGAAATAAAAAGTGTATACACTAATTTAAAGAGAAAAAGCTCAGGAGCTCGAATCTGCCCTAAAAGTAAATCAATCTTGTTGCCTACATTGGTAGGACTTCATACAACTAATAAACAAGTAGAATAGTGGAGAATGGATAGAGAATCGAAGGTTTGAAAATTTGGAAAACTCACCTTCAGGTTGTAGGGATTTGGCTTGATCTCGATGCAATTCCACTTGGTTCTTCCTCCTCTTGCTTGTAGTGATCAATTGAGATGAAAATGGCTATTAATTCTTGGAGTTCTTGTCCCTAAACAAAAGTGGAATCAAGAACTCGATTTCTTAAATCCTCAAGAAATTATATGGAATGGGATTCTGGGATTTCTTGGCAAGGCTTGGGCCGAAAAGATCCTTCAAACTGAGGCCAATGAGTTCAATATATAGGCCATGGAAAATGATATTCACACCATTTGAATATTTGAGCCAAAAACAGAAATCCAAGTGCATGGGTGCATGGGCATGTGCTAGGCCCAAAATGATCATTACAAACCAGTTCAATTAGTGCACAAATGCTACTGATGTCATAACATGGAGCCACGCAAAGTTGTCATAACATGAAAATGGTTCCTTCATAAAAGTTGTATCTCTTTCATTCCTCTTAAATTTAGTCACACATTTGACACCATTTGGATTTGGCATGAGGGATTTATGGATTTTAGAAATTGAGGAAAATTTCTTGTTCAATGGTGATGACCCAAAAAGACCTATAATGTTTCCTCTTGGCACATGCCCTTGCAAGTTGAATTTGGAATTTCTCAAAGAATCAAAGTTAGATAAGACATCTTGAAATTTACCATGAAACTTAGATGGCCTTCATATCATAAAAAATGGAAACTTATGGTCCTTGGAAATTGACCTTCTAACTAGGGCACAAACAAAATGACCTATAATCTTTCACCATAAAAATAGATTTTCCAAGAAAAACTAGCTCTTGATGCAAACATGAAAGTTGTTTGGAATGTCATAAATAGTAACGTTTCTCTTGGAATCATTTTCATATGACAAAAATTATAGGAGATAGGGTCTAGGGAACCCTAGTTTTGACCAGTTGACTTTCTCTAGTCAACCCCCTTGAACCAACTTGCAAACTTGAAGTTCTCTTGATCTTTGGGGGTCTTGGAGAATCATATATGCATAATATTATTTATAATGGAGTATCCCATGATATATTTCACTAATTGATGAAGAAACTTGTTGAGGAAGTTGTAAGACCCCAATTTTGACCCTAAGATCCCCCATGCTATCTCATCATATGCATTGGCTTTGGGACCACACCTTGGTAGCCTCCTTGCCCCTAATTCATTGGTTTCACATTAGGAGAGATCACCAAGCACATTTGATTGTATCATTATTTGTTTTTCATTATTTACTAACCAAAATACCAAAAATATGTTAATGTATAGTTTGTTGCTTTTGTAGGTAGTGTGTATGCTCACCTATGCCCCATCAAGTTCACATCTAGGGTTTAAGACCCTCAATGCAAGGAGTTCAATTAATAAATGGTTCAAATTGGTTTTAGGCATCATATATGGATCCCCATGATCTTCAAATATCATTTTGATCAAGAAATTATCAAGAGTTTGAAGTTTGTTTGCCTTGGAAGCCCTAATTCATCTGGGTATCTTGTGTGACTTTCTCAGTAAGTTTCTTCAACATTTGATCAAATATTTAAAGGGATACTTCACACTACATCATATTATGCCTATATGATCCTCCATGAGTCCCAAAAGTCAATATAATGTCAAGCTAGCAAGATGGTTCATGGTGGTTGGCTAGAGAAAGTCAATTGGTCAAAACTAGGGTTCCCTAGACCCTATCTCCTACAATATTTTTCATATGAAAATTATTACAAGAGAAAATTTACTCAAAATGACATTGCAAACAAATTTCATGTTGAGGTCAAGATCTGGTTTTTCTTGGAAAGTCATTTTTTATGGTGAAAGATTATATGTCATTTTGTCTGAACCCTAGTTTGGAGGTCAACTTCCCAAGACCATAAGTTGATCAATTCTTATGAGATGAAAGCCATTCAAATTCCATGATCAAAATAAATTTAATTTAAATGCATTTTTAATTTTATTTTCAATTGATTAATTTTATAGAAATTATGTTGAGCTATTTTTATTGACTTGTGATGTTTGACTATGTGGTTGGGCCTTGGTCAAGGTTGATTTTACTTTTGGTAAGTTAAAATGATTTAATTTAGGGGATTGATGAAATGTATATTTCATCTCCCAAAATGAATGAATGATTTTAATTTGATAAAATTCCTCCCATGACCAATTTGTGTTTCTCTCATCGCCCTTCCTTCTTCATATTCAATCCCATTCTATCCCATCCCTTTCATTGACCAATGAAATCTCAGGATCCTAAGGCTAATTGGTTCATCAATAACCTTGTGCTAGATGAACCAATACAAGTATGGATGATATAGGTCCACCATTTTATTTGTTTTCTTTTAGTGTGTGGTATGTTTTAGGAGTTTGGCTCATTATACCAAATCTCTAACATGCATTAGCACCTAAATTTTTATTGCCCGACCTCAGATAGTTGTGACTTCTACATAAGTCCAATTACGATTGCTTAACATAGAGCTAAATTTTGACCCTAAAGGCATAACATTTTAGTAAGTGAGTTTGTAAGTCTCCCATCTTTCATGGTATTGTGTGGAAACTTGGACTTTTTTCCTTCCTTTGGAAGATGTCTTGGTTCAAGGATCCATGCTTGTAAATAGATGGTTGAGTGTTCTCCAAAGAATGACTTAATCAAATGAAAAGAAAAACATCACTAACATCTAATCAACTAACATTTAACGAACTTGTATTAATATTGCTTTTACTTTCAAGTCATTTACTTTATTCAATTTAATTTCAAGTCTTTTACCATTCATTTGTCATTTACATATCATTTAACTTGTTTATGTTATGTCATTTTCACTTTGTTCATTTGAACCATATATTGTGTTTGTATATATTTGTTTGTATATTTTGCTTGTGTTTGTGGTATTAGGACCTTAAAGTACTTAATAAACAACAAAAACCCTAAAAAATGTTTGTGTGGATTGTTGGATTTGATATGAGCTTTTGAACTTAGAATTAGGCAACATTCCATATGTAAAAGGACTTGGCCAATGCCAACATTTCTGAGACCAAGTTATTGTGATTTGAGCTTTCATCTGATGCAAGTATTGGGATCCACTTGAGTTCATCTGCTACATGATCTTGATGCAACTGTTATTTTGGTCTCATGCTACACCTTACTCTGAGCAAAAATTAAGAAGTATTTCATCTGATACATGAGAAGATAAAGAAGATTGTTAGCTATGGATTTGTCTGCCAGGATGTGGACATCTTTATTTGATGCTTTGATCTTCATGTTAGTAATTGCTTGCTAATTATTGCTTGATTCAAAGTCCAAAGGGAAAGTGGGTTTTCTATATGACATTCTTGTCTGTTGGATTACATCCCATTGGTCAGATCTTTTCAACTCTTAACTTTTAATTTTATGCTTAGGATTAGTCTCTTCATCTCCTCCCACTTCTTAAATTTCAAAATCTCTCCGCCTTTTTAAAAACCTTCTTTGCTTGTAATTTCAAAACTTAGACTTTATTGAAAACTAGAAACTTTGGCCTTAGGTCATTGATTTTTTTTAACTCTTTTCATAAATCAAACTTGTAAATGAACTTAACCATATTTACTTCAAATTTCAAAAGACAAAAAGAACTAACACTCATTCAAAACTTTTGTTCATTTTGTGCCTCTTTTAAACTTAATTTTTGATTAAAAGCAATCCACTCATTTTAAAATTGATACCACGAACTACGAGATTTTGATCCCTTATTTTTATGTTGGTACGTAGGCACAAGTCTGAAGGTCTTGTCAAACACAAAAATATAATTAATGAATTCTTTTCTCATCCTCACACTCTATTTATTGCAAACATCTTTTATACCAAAACACATACACACATAAAAAAGGGCTCCCTAGGAGTACATAGGACACTTTGGGTGCTAACACCTCCCCTCTGTGTAACCAACCCTCTTACCTGTAATCTCAGGCATTTTATTAGTTTTAATTTGAAAACTTCTTATCTTTGGGTTTTGTTCGTACTTTTCCCTTTTCCTTTGGAAACAATAAAAGCGCTGTGGCGACTCTGGTTTTATTGACGTTAAGTTTATCCATAGCTTAATGGTCATGAATTTACCGCTACAGAAGTCAAACAAGATACCTAGATGAATTAGGGCTTCCATGGAAAACAAGCTTCAAATTCTTGATGAACTTTTGATCAAAATAACCAATAAAGAACATAGGGATCCCTATATGATGCTTATAACCATGGTGAACCTTTTTTTGATTGATCTCTTGCATTTAGGGTCTCAAACCCTAGATATGAACTTGGTGAGGCACAGATGGACACACACACAACCTACAATAGAAACAAAGCTACACTGGACATATTTTTGATATTTTGGTTAGTAAACAAACAAAAACAAAGTATGATACAATCAAATATGCTTGTTGATCTCTGTTGTACCCCAAAATTTACCCTCTTCTTTTCAACCATATTTGGCTTAAGTTTTATCATCATATGCATTCATGCATATCATTGGTTCTATGGTTATGGGGTCGAGGCATATCTCTTGTGACCTTCTTCAAGCCTTAGAAGGAATATAAGTGACAATCAGTAGAAAGAGGTTGGGCTATCCTCAACTAAATGATACACCAAACTATCAAGGGGCTTCTTATGCCCTAGGGCATCTCAAATGGTCAATTACTTCATCAGTTGAATGAGAATTGCAAGAGAATGGAAGTTGATCACACACTCCTCTCTCTTGATCTCTGAGCTAGGAGTGTTGATTATCTCAGTATGTGGCATACCCATGGACCAATTTTGAATCATCTTCATCATATCATTATACAATACATCTTTGTTCAAGAGTTTCTCCACTTTCCCTAAAGGAATCAAGGTTTTGAAGATGTGCACTCATATCTTATCTTTTTGGATTGAAATTAGGGTTTATGATAAAATCAATTTATTTCAGATTTTTGAGCAAGACTTGATTCCATGGTATTCTATGTGTCCCTAAGTGTTCATATGTGGAAAATTGGCCATCATTTTTAGTCAAAAGAGGTTCAATTGTTCAAATGACCAATGTTTTGATTCAATTTGGGGAAAGTCAACTGGGTAGGTTAAAAAAATCAACTTTTGATTCCTTGGGTCAATATTGTGTTCCTCAAGTCAAATATGGTATATGGTTGAAATTTGATTAAGAAAAGTCAAGAGATTCATCAAAAATCAAGAATTATGGAAAGTTACCTATATTGGAAATTAGGGTTTTAGAAACTTGCTATTTTTGGCAAGTTTGGTGTTAGTGGGCAGCTACCTTCATGGCCAATGTTCTCTATGACCAAGACTCCAAATCAATTTGACCTTAACATGAAATTTGTTCGCCTTTATCCAAGCTTTAAGGAGGTACCAAGATTTAAGCATTTGGATCATCATGGCTCAATATATGGTTGTTGAAAGTGGGGTGTTTCAGATTCATTCAATTGTCCCAACACTTAGAAAATTTCTAAGTATCCCAAGTCAGGATTCCCAAGCATATTCATGGCAATTTTAAGGGATGTTAGGGACTCCATCTCAAGGTTCTTCCAACATGAAAATTATAGTGTCAAGTCTCCTCTTTCCATTGATTCCAAGCACACCTCATTTGGATGGCCACAACTCAAGATGCCATCCTCTAAAGTCATGACCTCTTATTGATTGATTTGGGTTTATACTTAGTGAAATTTTTTCTAAGTATTTGATCATCTCAAGCAACCTACTTTATGTCCAATTTTCACAAGGTTGTAAGTTTCATTAGGATTTAACCTCAACATAAGAGTTGTAGAGCATTATCCCCTCTCCATTTTTGCTTCAAAAAATTTCCTATTTGGTAGCTTAGGGAACAAGTTATGGGCATGGTAAGTTGGGTTCTCAGGATGACCTATAATTGACACTTTGACATGCAGTTCCAAGCAGCCATCTTCGTGCCCATTTTTAAAGGATCTCAAGGTTCTTTTTCAAATTTCCTCCAACACCAAACATGTTCCCCTCATTCCCCTCTTTCCAAAATGCCATATCTCAACCCATTTGGCCAAGAGGCCATGGAGTTATATTAACTTAAAGATGATAATGTTCAATCCCCATTACCACACTTGTTGTTGGAATTATGCATGATGTTGCCTTCCCTTATAGTACGATTTGTTTCACACATTCCCTTACCTTGTATAGATCAACAACACACGAATTGTGTGCTTACGTATCATGTCCATATTTGGCCAAAAGAGGAAATGTTTTGTTGGTCTCTTTTTCTCTCTCCACTGCCTCCAAGACACACAATTATGAGGCATTTCATTACACCTATAATTCCCTAAAATGACACAAAGCATGCACTCCTTGCATCCAAAATGCAGCCTTGCATGCCACTCTTTAACTTTGCATAAACTGAAAAACTTGCCCTCCAACGATTCTGTCCCTAAACAAAACACCACACCTCATCACAAGCATGATATATAAGCGAGCATTAACCTAATTTAGAAGGAGAGAGGTTATTGAAGAGAGAGAGCTTGGAGGCTGCAACATTGAAACTTAAGGATTCCTTTCCATTTCTGAGCTCATCTTCACCATTCACTCGACTTCATCTTGGTTCCTAGAAGAGCACCAAGCTCCATTAGATTTGTTTCTAAAGCTCCATCAAGCTCAAGAAGTAGTGGATCTTCTCCACTAGTTAAATCATTTTCTCACCTCACCTCTTCCATTTTTGAGATGCATATACTATGAACTATTTAAGGGTGATGTTTGAAGTTGATTCACCATGTTGGTTTTGTATGGTTGCTTGAATATGAGATGTTTGGGCTTGCTGAAATTCTTGAAACAATGTGTTTTACTTAACTTATGCATCATTTTTCTCCATGACCAATTCATGTTTTTAGGTTTTGTTTGATGTGTTGTTGTTCTACTCCATGAGACCTATGTTTTTGTTTTTAAGCTCATTCATATTTATGCATTGTGGATGGATTTGTGGCTTAGAAATTGGCATGTTAAGGTCGGGTTTAGGGTTCATATTTGCATGATCAGAGGTTGAAGACAAGTGTTGGCAATGTGTGATTGGCTGGTGTAAGACCCCAATTTTGACCCGAAGACCCCTCATACAATTCCATCATAAGCATTAGCATTGGGATCATATCTTGGCATCCTCCTTACCCCTCTTTCATTGGGTTTGTTTTGGGAGAGATCACCAAGCACTTTGTGATTGTATCATACTTGTATTTTATCATTTCACTAACCAAAATACCAAAAATATGTCTTTGCATTTGTCTAACTCTTTTGTAGGTTGGGCATGATTCCATTGATTCATCAAGTTCACATATAGGGTTTGAGACCCTCGGGAACAAAAAGCACAACCAAGAATTGATCCAAGAATGGTTATGAGCATCATATATGAGTCCCAATGTTCTCTACATGTTATATTGATCAGTTTTTCTTCAAGAGTTTGAGGGTGATTTGCCTTTGAAACCCTAGATTGACTGGGTATCTTGAGTAACTTCTCCAACAAGCTATCTCACCAATTTATCAAAGTTCTCAAGGGACACATCAAAATTCATCATATAATGCATATATGATCAACCATTAGCCAATAAAGTCAAGATAATTGTAAGTTAGCAAGTTGGTTGATGGTGGTGGGCCAGATAGATTCATCTGATCAAAACTGGGTCTCCCTAGACCCTATCTCCTACAATCTTCACCATATAAAAATGCTTCCAATATAAAACTTACTCTAAATCACATTCCAAACAACTTTCATGTTGAGACCTAGAGCTATTTTTGCCTGGAAAATTATTTTCTATGTTGGAACATTATAGGTCATTTTGTCTAAACCCTAATTTGAAAGTCAACTTCCCAAGGCCATAACTTGCTCAATCTTTATGAGATGAAAGATTTCCAAGTTTCACAATTAACTTAAATGTGTCTACTTCAACTTATATGTTTGGAGTGGGAGCTAATTCAACTTTTTTGAGCATATGATATGAGGTTACATTATAGGTCACTTTTGACCTATACCATTGATCAAGTCATTTTTCCAAACTTCAAAAATGCATAACTCTATCATTTCAAATCCAAATGACATGAAATTGGTTACCATTTTGAAGGTCTTTGAGAGAGATAAAACTTTGATGATAAGACTTTTCTCATTTGAACCTCATATTAAAAGTTAAGCAAGGTGGAATATTAATACATATGGCTTAACACTTAGAAAAATTTTGATATGTCAAAAATTTCCAAACTTCCACCTTAAATTTCTTCAAGTTAAAAACTCCAAATGGAAAAGTGTTGAACATGAAAGTTGTTCCTCTTGTTCTCACCTTTCCAAAGAGCTCAAATTCATTCATTTTGGACAAGGAATGCATAGGCTGCGCATGGCATGAACATGGTGTCATCACTTGGCAAGGATCCAACTTCAAATCAAAATGCACACTTGCCTTACAATCCAAGCTGAATTCAGACTATCTAACATTCATTTGTGGACCTATGGCAATGATTTTATGGGCCTATGCGTGCTCATGCACCCATGCATCATCAATGACCAAATTTGGAAAATGATTTTAAGTGTGCAAAAAGCAATGGATTTAGCTATAAATAGAGCCTCATATGCTCAACAATCAACACACATTTGTGCTAGCTTTGATCCCCCATCTCTAACCCTCACCTTGCAAAGGATAAACCTGAGAAATTCATTTGAATTTGAGGTTGAATTTCCACTATTTTAAAATTCAAATATCTAGGAATCCACAGCCTTTTGAGCATTCAATTTTGCTTCTGCAAGAATTTGGAGTGAGATCAAGCACGAGCAAGATCAAGATCAAGATCAGTTGAATCCAGACCTCCATTGAAGGTATTTTCTAGAAATTTTGATCTCTTCAATTCTCTCAAATTCTTGCTCAATTCTATTGATTTTTTGGTTGTCTGAAGTCCTACCAATGTAGGCAAGAAGATTGAGTTGCTTTGAGGCCAAATTGAAGCAACTCAGTTCATGTACCTCAAATTTCAATTCCATGTATCTCTCAATATACTTGGAGTTAGAGTGAATTGAGGCCAAATTCGAGCTCAGTGCCAGTTTTACTTTGAAATCATATCCTTGTTTTTAATTTTGGTGATGGTTGATGGTGGACCAGTCCGGTGAGGTCCACCAGAGAAGAAGACCGGAGCTACAGCTCCGGTGAAATGCGTGTTTCTGGCCATTTGATCTGCCACCTCAATTAATGAGGGAGATCAAGTGGTCCACGTTTTTTTCTGATATTTTAATTGCATTATTTTCAATAATTCATATTAAATTTAATATTGATCCAAAAAATATGGGACTTTTACCAAAAATTTTCAAATATTTTTCTCTTTCATATTCTGAATTAAAATTATTTTTTGGATCATTATTAATATTTTTCACCTCAATTAATGAGGGAGATCAAGTGGTCCACGTTGTTTTCTGATATTTTAATTGCATTATTTTCAATAATTCACATTAAATTCAATATTCATCCAAAAAATATGGGACTTTCACCAAAAAATTTCAAATACTTTTCTCTTTCATATTCTGAATTAAAATTATTTTTTGGGTCATTATTAATATTTTTCATGAATTAATTGATTTTGCATTTGTTTTTAATTGTTTAAAAATACTTTTAAATGTCCAAAAATCATGAAATTTTTTCTCCAAGGTCCTTTGACCTTGTTTGAGTTTTTAGGAATTGGACAAACCATATTTAATTTAAATGCACTATTTTAGTGTTTTAATTTGAATAAAGGCCAAATAAATTTTTTGACCAATTGCGATGACTTGTTTATGTTTGACTCTTGTTGTTGGGCCTTGTTCAAGGTTGATTTGAATTTTTCAAATTAATATCATTGGTTGTAGGGGATTGATGGAATGTACATTCCATCTCCCAAAATGAATGGATGATATTAATTTGGTAGAAGTCCTCCTTTGACCAATTTGTGTTTTGATCCATTCCCCTCCCTCTTCAACTCATTCCCCTTCTTTATGCATTCATCTCATTTTGCCTATGATATCTCTAAGTCCTAATGCTAGTTGATTGAAAAATTGACATGAGTATGGATGAGATTAGGCCACACCTTTTGCATATTCTTTTTGTGTGTGGTATGTTTCATGAGCATAGTCCATTATACTATGTCTCTAACATGCATTAACACCAAAATTCTATTGCCCGACCTCAAATAGTTGTGACTTCTACATAAGTCAAATTACGATTGCTTAACATATCGCTAAATTTGTAACATAAAAGGCATAAGCATTCTAGTTAGTGAGATTGTAAGTCTCCCATCTTTCATGGTATTGTGTGGAAACTTGGCCTTCTTTCCTTCCTTTGGAAGATGATTTGGCTCAAGGATTCATGCTTGTGATAAGTGGGTTGAGTGTTCTCCAAAGAATGTCTTAAGATAAAAAGCAAAAAGCAAAACAATACTAACTTCTAACCTATTAACTTCTAACTTTTAATTTCAAGCCTTTACTTTAATGCCATTTACTTTTAGCACTCTATTTCATTTGCCATTATTCATATCATTCTAATTGTTTATGTTAGTGCAATTTTCACTTTGTCCACTTGGACCATATTGTGTAATATATTTTGTTTGTGTATACTTTGCTGGTTTGTGTGGTCTTTGACCATTCATGTACATAATAACAACAAAAACCCTAAAAGACTTTTGTGTGGACTATTGGCTTGATCTTGGACAAATGGACTTAGAATCTAGGCAACCTTCCTAAGCTAAAGGACTTGGCCAATGCCAATGACTTGAGAACCAAGTGCTTGCAATTTGAAATTCATCTGATACATCTTTGAAGACATCTCTAAGTTCATCTGCAACATGATCATTGTGAAGTTGTTATTATGAACCTGTGACTTGTGGAATTCATCTGTTACATGGGCTATTGTGAAAAAGATCATGGAATGGATAATCTTGCATGTGGCCATATTTATTTGATGCCTTGCTCTTCAAGATAATATAATTGTGCATTTGAGTGTTGCTTGATTTTAAAAAGTCCAAGGGAATTTTGGGTTTTTATTGACATTCTTGTCTATTGGATTGCTACCCATTTGGTCAGATCTTTTCAACTCTAAACTTTTAATTTTATACATAGGATAGTCTCTTCATCTTCTCCCCGTTTCTTTAAATTCAAAATCTCTCCCTCCATTTTTCAAAATCGTCTTTGTGTGAACTACTTTTGTTCTAAACTTAGACTACTTTTTTTTCAAAAAAAGTAGAAACTTTGGCCTTATGCCATTGCATTTTCAAACTTATTTTCTTAAATCAAACTTGTAAATAAACTAAACTATACTTTTAATTTTGTGTATAGGATTAGTCTCTTCATATCCTCCCCATTTCTTTAATTTCAAAATCTCTCTCTCTCTCTTTTAAAAAAATCTTCTTTGATTGAACTACTTTTGTTCTAAACTTTTACCACTTTGCAAACTAGAAAATTTGTCCTTATGCCATTGTATTTTAAAAACTTCTTTTCATAATCAAACTTGTAAATAGACTTAATTATACTTGAATTAAAACTTAAAAAAAAAGCCAAAAAGAACTAACTCATTCAAACCATTTTTAGGCCTTTGTGCCTTTCAAGCTTAATTTTTGTTAAAAATAATGCATCCATTTTGAAATTTGTATCACGAACTACGAGGTTTTGATCCCTCATTTTTATGTTGGTATGTAGGCACAAGACCGAAGGTCTTGTCAAACACAAAAATATAAATAATGAATTCTTTTCTCATCCCCCCATTCTATTTGTTTGTAAACATCACTCTATACCAAGTACATATGCACACAAAAAGGGCTCCCTAGGAGTACCTAGGACACTTTGGGTGCTAACACCTTCCCTCTGTGTAACCAACCCCCTTACCTGTAATCTCTGACATTTTATTAGTTTTGATTTGAAAACTTCTTACTTTTTGGGTTTTGTTCGTACTTTTTCCCTTTTCCCTTGGAAAGAATAAAAGCGCAGTGGCGACTCTTGTTATTTGATCTCTAGCTTGTCAATAGCTTGATGATCATGAATTTCCCGCTACAGAAATTAAGTGGCGACTCTGCTGGGGAGTAGTCTCCAGTGAGTTTAGCCTACTTTTTGTGCGTATATATTTGTATATATGTGATGTTTGTATATATGTATGTGAGATATAATCTGCTTGTTGTGCTTGGTGATCTCTGAGTGGTGAGATAAGTTCTAACCCGAACTCGAGTGCAATTAAGATTGGAGGATGGTATAGTCATGTTCGACTTGTGTGGAGTAGTCCTTAACAAGTTGGCTTGAGATCCATCTGCTTAGTGGAGACACCTTTGGATTTGGAAATGTCACACAAGTATTTGTGGTTAGGCATTACTATTTCTAATTGGGTCCGAGAAGCTGAGGACCTTAGAACATTTAACCCATCTTGGCCTATTTAGGACGTAGTGCGGAAACTGTTCAAGTGTAGACTTGATAACAGTTGTTACGCGATACTACACTCAGACGAGTTTCTCTTGAGAATATTATGGGTCAATGAGTCAGTCATCTTAACCTGTAATATTTGATAGATGGAATTAAGAATTTGGGAAATTTTTAGAACATGATCTACAGGTTTTTATCCTTAGTTCACTCCTTTGGGATGGTTCTTAACCCAGACTCCATGCTCGTGACTCACAATAAACCCTTGATTCTTGGTTGATCCAATCAAGTCTTGTCAATATCAATGGAACTTGGGTGTTGATAAGGTGTAAACCATAATCCACCAAAATGGATGATTGATCTTGACAATGACTTGATTCATCCCTTGACCTTTGTTTGCCTTGTGTGAGATCCCTTATCTGTGATTGTTGCATTCATGTATTCATGCGCATCATAACATTCATCACACGAAAATTTCAAGGAACTAAGGTATCATTTGCAAATATTTTCAGACCATGGATTGTGGACGAAGGAACACTAAGAAGTACAGTTTTAGATGTCCCGACTTGAAAGAGTTAAGGAAGCTAGCATCTTTTGTATTAGATCCCGTGGACTTCAAACAACGTCATGGGAAACTTCTGTCCATCTTGTCTGCTGATGTGGTTGAAGGACTCTTGAGTGTGCTAGTGCAGTTCTATGATCCTCTCTACCATTGTTTCACTTTCACAGATTTTCAGCTTATGCCTACCTTGGAGGAGTATTCTCATCTTTTGGGGATACCTATTTCTAGTAGAATGCCTTTTAGTGGATTGGAGAAGATTCCTCGATCTAGTATTATTGCTGAAGCTCTTCACTTGAAGAAGCCTGAGATAGAGGCTCATTGGGTGAAAAAAGGAGGGTTATTTGGGTTGCCATCTGTTTTCCTCATCAAGGAAGCTACTACTTTTGCTCAAGCTGGTAGTGTGGATGCTTTTGAAGTTATCTTTGTGTTGCTTATCTACGGATTAGCTTTGTTCCCTAACATTGACAGTTTTGTTGATGTTAACGCCATTAGACTTTTCTTGATTAGGAATCTTGTGCCTACTTTGTTGGGTGATATGTATTTCTCTTTGCATCTAAGGAATTCTAAGGGTGGTGAAACGATTGTCTGTTGCATTCCTCTTCTGTACAAGTGGTTTATTTTGCACTTGCCTCAGACGCCTGCTTTTGTGGAGAAGAAACAATGTCTAAGGTGGTCTCAGAGACTTATGTCTCTCACTAATGATGATATAGTTTGGTATGATCCATCCTTAAGTAGTTTGGAGATTATTGATAGTTGTGGTGAATTCTCTAATATGCCTCTCATTGGTACACAAGGAGGAATTAACTACAACCCTGCTTTGGCTCGTCGTCAACTTGGGTTCCCCTTGAGAGACAAACCTAATAACACTTTGTTAGAAGGTCTTTTCTATCAAGAGGGTAAAGATCCCCAACATTTGAAGCAGAAGATTGTGCATGCTTGGCATAATGTGCATAGGAAAGGAAGATCCGAGCTTGGTCCGTGCAATTGTGTAGCTTTGGAAACCTACACTCTTTGGGTGAAGAAGAGAGCTATGGAGTTGAAGATGCCTTATCCTTGCGAAAGACCTATGTCTATGGTTGTGGTTGAGCCATTAACTCTCCCTAACCAAGATGTAGAGGAGTTGGAAGACGCGTTCGCCAAGATGAAGCAAGAGAAGGATATGTGGGAAGAGCGTTTCCATGCTTTGAGTAAGAAGCATGAAGAGTTGCAGTTGGAGTCTAAGGACAAAGATGCACTGATTGAGTTACTTGAAGATCGAGTGAAGAAGAGACAGAGAGAGCCAGAGGTTTCATCTTCTAGCATGCCTCAGTCTTCCGTTGCTTGGAAGAAGATTATTGACCAGCTTGTCCTCGAGAAGACTCAGATGAAGGCTTCTTTTGAGACCGAGATCCGTCGCATTCAAAGAAAGTACGCGCCTTCAGCCAGATCTTCTGACATTGTTGTTAGGGATCCCTAGGATGACTAGTCTCCTTTTCTCTTATATCTTTTTGTTTTGGTTTTTGAAATTATACTCAGTGTAATCCTTCCAATTTATATAAATGAAAAGAGATTTTTGGTCATATCAAATTGTTGCAATTGCCATTTAAATATATATTTACAAATGATACAATAAGTTCCTTGAAAAATAAAAACAAACAAGCATTGCATCTCATGCATCATTTGCATAAGCAGGTTTTCACCAGATGTCTGATTGGTGTTTCTTCTGTGCTTTAGCCAACCTGACTCACCGGTACAATACCCGAGCCAATCATCAGAAAATCATAGAACATTTGGAGAAAAAGAACAGAGAGCTGAAGGACGAGATCGCCCGCCTGACTGCCATGATGGAGTCAGTTCTTGCTGCTTAGAATCAAGCTTCCCTAACACCTACAACTCCTCTCGCGAAGACTGTTACTTCAGAGGTGACTACCTCTACCATGCCTGCTGCTAACGCCCACTTCATGCCGAATATGCCTGCCGGATTCCCGTAGGGAATGCCGCCCAACTTTGTGCCCGAAGGCTTTGCGCCTACATTTTCTTCTATGCCGGCATCTATCCCGGTCATGTCCGTGCCACCTCTTGTTGTGCACACTTTGCCTCGCGTAGAGGATACCATCTATCATTCCGAGCCATCTGAGGGTCCGGATGTGTATGAGAAGATGGACGAAATGAAAGATCAATTTCTTGAGTTGCGCAAGGAATTGAAGACGCTGAGAGGTAAAGATTTGTTTGGGAAGAGTGCTGCTGAGTTGTGCTTAGTGCCCAACGTCAAAATCCCGGTGAAGTTCAAAGTGTCTAACTTTGAAAAATATAAGGGGAACTCTTGTCCGCTCAGTCATCTTGTGATGTATGCCCGCAAGATGTCTACTCAGACTAACAATGATCAATTGCTTATTCACTACTTCCAAGATAGTCTAACTGGTGCTGCACTCCGTTGGTACATGGGGTTGGATAGCGCAAGCATTCACACTTTCGACGACTTGGGAGAGGCTTTTGTGAAGCAATACAAGTATAATATGGACATGGCGCCGGATTGAGACCATTTGAGGTCTATGTTTCAGAAGGACAAAGAGACATTTAAAGAGTACGCGCAAAGATGAAGGGAGTTGGCTGCCCAGATCACTCCTCCTTTGGAGGAGAAAGAAATCACGAAAATCTTCTTGAAAACTCTAAGTTCATTTTATTATGAACGCATGATTGCTAGTGCCCCCAGTGATTTTACCGAAGTGGTAAACATGGGGATGAGACTTGAGGAAGGAGTCCGTGAAGGACGGTTGTCAAGAGATGAGGCATCAACAAGCAAGAGATATGATAGCAACTTTGGTAAGAAGAAGGATAGTGAGACCAATGCAGTAATCAGTGGGAGGCATAGGAGGCCTCAGATCAGAAGAAATCCACCATCCCGTCAACATCACCATCATCAAGTGTCATCAGTAATTCCGGTATTTTCTAATTAACAAGCAACAACAATTCAATAACAACAACAACAACATCAACGTCAACAACAACAACCGTAACAAAGAACGAACACCTACAACAACAATAATACCAACAATAATCATCATCAGCAGAACTTTGAAAGGAAGAAGGTATCTTTTGACCCGATTCCTATGTCTTATGCAGAGTTGTATCCCTCGCTAGTTCTTAAGAACTTAATTCAACCGAGGAACCCACCGCAGATCCCAGAACCACTTCCCTGGTGGTATAAACCTGAGCTCCGTTGTGCTTTTCACCAAGGAGCACTCGGACACGATATTGAAAACTGTTATCCATTGAAGTATGAGGTTCAAAAGCTTATGAAGAGTGGTATGGTGTCCTTTGAGGACCGCGCGCCAAATGTGAAAGCAAACCCTTTGCCCGCTCATGGGAATTGTTTAGTGAATATGGTGGACGGTTGTCTGGAGATTTCAAGGTTTATGATGTCTGGTTTATCCGAAGATCCTTGGTGCAGATGCATAAATATATTTGTATGGTGAGTGACTGTGAACATGCCCATGATGGTTGTGTTGTTTGTAGTGTGAACCCAAGAAGGTGTGTTGTAGGGAAAAGGGACATCCAACGTCTGATGGATGAAGGCATGATTCAAATTGTTCAATCCCGTCATGTAGATGACGACGTCAATGTTATAGTGCCCGTTTTCAAACAACAAGAGCGGTTGGTAATTCAATATGATAGCAACAACAATAATAACGTCAGTCAAAGATCAGTATCGCCGTTGGTAATACGGTTAGCGGACCCAGTCCCGTATTCATCTGATAAGCTTGTACCGTACCAGTACAATGCTACAATGATAAAGAATGGTCAAGAGGTCCCGTTACCTATGACTAGTTCAGTAGTGAGCATTGCTGATGTAACGAAGGTGGCCCGTAGTGGTCGAGTGTTTGGGTCGGTGTTCCCAGAAAACAAAGAGGAAACGATTGTTGGTAAGAAGGCGGAGGTGCCTAATGTAGATCCACTTGGCTGTTCAAAGGATAAGTCAGGTGAATCCAGCAAATTAAAAGCCAATGATGATAATGAGGTACTCCGATTAATCAAGAGGAGAGAATTTAATGTGGTTGAGAAGCTACTCCAAACCCCCTCAAAAATCTCAGTGTTGTCTCTGCTGATGAATTCTGAAGCGCACAGAGAAGCACTACAGAGAGTTCTTTAACAAGCATACGTAGAGCATGATGTTATTGTGGATAAGTTTGATCACATTGTGGCTAACATAACTTCATGTAATAATCTGAGCTTCTACGACGAAGAACTCCCCGAGGAGGGAAGAAATCATAATCTGGCTTTGCATATTTCAATGAACTATAAGGAAGATGCTTTGTCAAACGTGCTTGTTGACACCGGTTCATCACTGAATGTGCTTCTGAAGTCAACTTTGTCAAAGTTATCTTACCAAGGAGCGCCTATGAGGTATAGTGGTATAATCGTCAAAGCCTTTGACGGTTCGCGCAAGACAGTAATTGGTGAAGTGGACCTTCTAGTCAAGATAGGGCCGAGTGATTTTCAGATTAATTTTCAAGTAATGGATATCCACCCGGCCTACAGCTGTTTATTGGGAAGGCCATGGATTCATGAGGCAGGAGCTGTTACCTCCACTCTGCATCAGAAATTGAAATTTGCCAAGAATGGCAAGCTTGTGATTGTTGGAGGAGAGAAAGCGTTGTTGGTTAGCCACATGTCATCTTTCTCGTATGTTGAAGCAGAGGATGAGGTTGGAACTCCGTTTCAAGCCTTATCTTTTACTGCTGAGAAGAGAGTCGGGGCACCTATGTCCTTGTTGAAAGATACTCAGAAAATTGCTGAAGAAGGAACTGTTGATCAGTGGGGGCGCATGGTAGAGGTCTCCGACAATAAAGGAAGAACCGGTTTGGGGTTCCAGAAAGGCTCATCAACTGTTAGATCTAAAGATATGCAACTCAACTTCCGTAGCGGAGGGTTCATTCATGGCAATGAACAACACTTAGCTGGTGTGCTAGAGGATAGCAAAGAGGAAGATTGCACCAACTTTGTAACGCATGGAAAGGCGTGCAACAATTGGATTGCTGTTGATATTCCTGTTATTTTGCATCGATCTAAGTAATTTCTTTTATATTTTAAAATCCTTCTCCTATGCCTAAGGGAGAAGTGAACATTGTTTGGGCATTTTAAATTGATCATTAATAAAATTAATTCTATTCATCCATATCTTTGATGTTTATTTTTTACTTTTTGCTTTATTCTGAAAAATGGTAATCACAAAAAAAACATAAAAAAACAGTATAATTGTCCATCTGCATAATATTTGGTCACAAATTCACTTCTTTAAAATCAAAATATCAAATTATTATGCTGGTTGGTTCCTAACCCCATTGAATACGATGATCCTTCTCCTTCTCCAAATTTTGAATTCCCTGTGTTTGAGGCCGAGGAGGAAAGTGATGAAGAAGTGAGTGATGAAT
Organism: Lathyrus oleraceus; assembly: GCF_024323335.1. Classification (NCBI taxonomy): domain Eukaryota; kingdom Viridiplantae; phylum Streptophyta; class Magnoliopsida; order Fabales; family Fabaceae; genus Lathyrus; species Lathyrus oleraceus. Next base: position 246,857,541 of record NC_066584.1, read on the forward strand.
TGTCTCGTCTACTTGAGCAAGAGGAAAAGATTATTCAGCCGTTTGAAGAGCAAATTGAGTTGTCAACTTGGGTTCCGAGGATGATGTGAAGGAAGTCAAGATTGGGTCTCGACTGTGTCCAGATGCTAAGAAGGGGTTGATTGTCTTCTTCGAGAATATTCAGATGTGTTTGCTTGGTCCTACGAAGACATGCCTGGGTTGAATTTTGAGATTGTGGAGCATAGATTTCCGTTGAAGCCAGAATGCTCGCCAGTCAAGCAAAATTTGAGAAGAACTCATCCTGATATGGCTGTGAAGATCATAGAGGAAGTGCAGTAGTAGATTGATGTCGGTTTCCTTGTAACCATTGAGTATCCGTAATGGGTGGCCAATATTGTGCCTGTGCCAAAGAAAGATGGAAAAGTCCGCATGTGTGTTGACTATAGAGATTTGAATAAAGCCAATCCGAAAGATGATTTCCCTCTGCCACACATTGATATGTTGGTAGACAATACTACTAAATTCAAAGTCTTTTCGTTTATGGATGGATTTTCCGGATATAATCAGATCAAGATGGCACCCGAAGATATGGAGAAGACCACATTAACTACACCCTGGGGAACATTCTGTTATAAAGTGATGCCTTTTGGTTTAAAGAGTGTTGGTGCAACTTACCAGAGAGCAATGACTACTCTTTTTCATGATATGATGCATAAAGAGATTGAAGTTTATGTCGATGACATGATTGCTAAATCGATTGATGAAGAGGAACATGTTGAGCATTTGTTGAAGTTATTCCAGTGTTTGATGAAATATAAACTCCGCTTGAATCCCAATAAATGTACTTTTGGTGTTCGTTCTGGTAAATTATTGGGCTTTATTGTCAGCGAGAAGGGTATTAAAGTTGATCCTGCCAAGGTCAAAGCAATACAAGAGATGCCTGCGCCCAAAACCGAGAAGCAAGTCAGAGGTTTTCTCGGCCGCTTGAATTATATTTCCAGATTCATTTCCCACATGACTACCACATGTGCACCTATATTCAAGCTTCTTCAGAAAGATCAGTCTTGTGATTGGACCGAAGACTGCCAGAAAGCTTTTGACAATATCAAGGAATATTTGCTCGATCCTCCGATTTTGTCTCCCCCTGTTGAAGGAAGACCGTTGGTCATGTATTTGACTGTGCTCGAAGATAGTATGGGTTGTGTTCTTGGTCAGCAAGATGAGACTGGGAATAAAGAATTTTCAATTTACTACCTCAGTAAGAATTTCACTGACTGTGAGACTCGGTATTCTATGCTTGAGAGGACTTGTTGCGCATTGGCTTGGGCTGATAAGCGTCTGTGTCAGTATATGTTGAATCATACCATTTGGTTGATATCCAAAATGGATCCAATCAAGTATATATTTGAGAAGCCTGCTTTAACTGGGAGAATTTCCCATTGGCAAATGTTGTTATCAAAGTATGATATCGAATACCGATCTCAGAAAGTGATCAAAGGTAGTATTTTGGCTAACCATTTGGCTCACCGACCAATTGAAGATTACCAGTCAGTGCAGTATGATTTTCCTGATGAAGAGATTTTGTACTTGAAAATGGAAGATTGTGATAAAGCATTGCTTGAAGAAGGGCCAGAACCTGGTTCCCGTTGGGGCATGGTGTTTGATGGAGCTATTAATCAATATGGAAATGGCATTGGGGCAGTGATTATTACTCCTCAAGGCACGCATCTACCATTTACAGCTAGATTGAATTTCAAGTGTACAAATAACATGGCAGAATATGAAGCTTGCATTATGGGGCTTGAAGAGGCCATGAATCTCAAAATCAAGTATTTGGATGTCTTCCATGATTCGACTTTGGTTGTGAATCAAATCAAAGGAGAATGGGAGACAAATCAAACCGGTTTAGTATCATATAGAGATTATGCGAGGAGGATTTCAACTTTCTTTACAAAGGTTGAATTTCATCATATCCCTCGAGATGAGAACCGGATGGCAGATGCTCTTGCAACGTTAGCGTCAATGATTGTAATGAAGTATTGGAATGGAGTTCCCAATTTGTCGGTGATGCGCCTTGATAGGCCAACTCATGTGTTTGCTGTTGAAGAGATTAAAGACGAGAAGATGTGGTATTATGACATCAAATGTTTCCTTCAAAGTCAAGTTTACCCGCCTGGGGCATTTTTGAAAGATAAGAAAACTTTGAGAAGATTAGCCGGTAATTTCTACTTGAATGGTGATATGCTCTACAAGAGAAACTTCGACATGGTTTTTCTCAGATGCGTGGATAGACACGAAGCAAACTTATTGATGACCGAAGTGCACGAAGGTTCCTTTGGTACTCATTCCAATGGACATGCAATGGCGAAGAAAATGTTGCGAGCAGGTTACTATTGGCTGACAATGGAATCTGACTGTTGCAAATTTGTGAAGAAGTGCCACAAGTGTCAAATTTATGCTGATAAGATTCATGTTCCTCCGACACTTTTGAATGTTATCTCTTCCCCAAAGCCCTTCTCCATGTGGGGAATTGATATGATTGGGATGATTGAGCCCAAAGCTTCAAATGGACATCGTTTCATTTTGGTGGCAATTGACTACTTCACAAAATGGGTTGAAGCGGCATCGTTTGCAAATGTGACCAAGCAAGTTGTTGTAAGGTTTATCATGAATCAGATCATATGCCGGTATGGTGTGCCAAGTAAGATCATTACTGATAATGGATCGAACTTGAATAACAATATGGTGGAAGCTCTTTCTAAAGACTTCAAGATTGCACATCATAATTCTTCTCCCTACAGACCCAAGATGAATGGGGTTGTTGAAGCTGCGAATAAGAATATCAAGAAGATTATCCAGAAGATGGTTATCACATATAAGGATTGGCATGAGATGCTCCCTTTTGCTTTGCATGGGTATCGTACATCCATCCACACTTCAACAGGGGCAACCCCTTTCTCTCTTGTTTATGGTATGGAAACAGTGCTCCCCGTAGAGGTTGAGATTCCTTCATTGCGTGTGCTCATGGAAGCCAAGTTGACTGAGGCTGAATGGTGTCAAACCAGGTTTGATCAGCTGAACTTAATCGAAGAGAAGAGATTAACTGCTATGTGTCATGGTCAGTTGTAATAGTAGAGAATGAAGAAAGCTTTTGATAAGAAGGTCAGACCTCGAGTGTTCAGAGAAGGTGACCTTGTACTCAAGAAGATTTTAACGTTCAAGCCAGATTCTAGAGGAAAATGGACTCCTAATTATGAAGGCCCATATGTTGTTAAGAGAGCCTTTTCGGGCGGTGCTTTGATTCTTACAATTATGGATGGTGAAGACTTCACTCGTCCTGTGAACGCAGATGCAGTCAAGAAATACTTAGCCTAAAAAAAGAAAAGAATAGCTCGCTAAGTTGAAAACCCGAAAGGGAGGCTTAGGCAAAAATGAGCGCCTCGGTGGATTGAAAACCCGAAAGGGCGATCCAGGCAAAAATTAGAGACATAAAACAGAAAGAATTTCCTGATAAGTTGAGTACCCCAACTTGGGGCAACTTATGCAAAAATTAGGGATTATGGCAAGTAACTGCATTCTGCTGATCTTCAGTGATTTTGAAGAATTGTTTGAGCACAAGGGTTGACATCAATTCATCTCCGGCAGCGGTTAAGAGCACAGTGGATATCGAGAGTTGGTAGAAGGATTAAGGATCATTTGTATTCAATGTAACCCTTTTCCATGTAAATTACCATTTTCAACTTTGTAAAATCTATGGACTCTTGTCATTTACAGATACCATTCTATTAAATAAAGTTGAGATTTTATCCAATTGTTTCTATTCTTATTTACTTCAGCCAATAGTTTTAAATTTTATTATGATTATTTTGAAATTAAATTTTTAAATCAAAATCAAGTTTTCTTTAATATATAAAAGCATGACTTTTTCCAAAGCAAGTAAAAGGAATATCAACAGCATTTCAATGAATAAAAAGTCCTTAAGTGTGAAACATCAGAGGTTCCCCAAGCAGTTAACCCTTCGGGTATCCCTAGATGTTTGTGTTGATTCAGTTCCTCAGCGGAGTGTTTGATCCTCAGTGGAATTTCTTTCCTTGTCCCCAGCTAATTTGGTTGATTCAAATACCCTACGACGTGTTGTTTTCCCCGACAGGGTTTCTACCTTCCCCAACAAAGTTCGTATTTCCTCAGTAGGGTTGATCTTCAGAAATGGTTGATCTTCCTCAGTGGATCGCTTTGGTGTCCCCACCAATCGCCATTCAACTTGCTCCTAGTTAGAGTTTCCTCCTAGTTTCTGAGCAGCTTTTGTTATGATTTTTTTTCTCTGTAGGGTTGTCTCCCATTTTTATGGTGTCGACCTAAACTTCCCCACATATTTGATGTTCTTTCCCCAGCAGATCTCCTCCTTCCCTAGCTAGGGCTGAGCCTTTGAGGGGTTGATCTCTCTGTTCTCCAGCAATTGTCTCCATATTTTGTGGATTGACCGAGGATTGTACCGGTGGTTCAAATTCTTTGCGACACCTTTGTATCCTTTGTGATCGTTTTGTCAGCATAATCATCATGTATACATATACATATACATTCATATAATTTCATAATTTGCATATCCTGCATCTTCATATTTGATTTGTTTGAGATTCTTATTCTTTGTTATGGCGGTATTTTATCCCGATACCAAATCTAGTGTCTGTCCTCCTTCAATTGTAGAGTGTCAGTCCCTTAAGCAGAAAGACTTTAACCTTTCTCCGTTTCCCCACTAAGTTTATTTCCTCGTGGAGGGTTGTGATTTCAGTTTCCTCTCCAATGGATTTGCTGGAGGGAATTACTCCCCTTGAGTTATGTCCTCATTGGGTTGAGTCTTGATTGACCTTTTTCTTTATGGCTCTTGCCTAGATAGATACTTTGGTCCCCTAAGAGTTTATTACCCAGTAACTGGTAATATTCTTCTTAGTTTGCAGTTTGTTACTTCTTGCCCAATACCCGGCAAAAGTACCCTTATTTTTCTCCTCAGTAGAGTCCCTAGTGGATTTATTCTCCAGGAAGTATATCCTTGATATGTTCATCCTAACCGGTGATAGATATCTTTCTTGCCTCTGCCTGAGTCTATCCTTGATATGTTCACTTTAATCAGTGACAAATATTCTTATTTTTGGTATTCTACCCAGTAAAAAGGTAGTTGTAATCCCTATTTTATTCCCAGAGAGTTAATCCTTGATATGTTCATCTTAACCGATGACGGGTTTTCTTCTCCTTGTGGTTTTCTACCCAGTAACCGGTAGTTGTAAATCCCACTTTATCCCCCTTTTCAGAGTCTATCCTTGATATGTTCATCCTAACCGGTGACAGATTTTCTCTTTGATTGGTTTTCTACCCAATAACCGGTAGTTGTAAATCCTACTTTGTCCCCTCGCAGAGTTAATCCTTGATATGTTCATCCTAACCGGTGACAGATTTTATCTCCGACTGTTTTCTATCCAGCTTTTGATAGATGTAATTCCTACCCTTTTTGTTCAGTTAGTATATCCTTGATGTGTTCATCCTAACCGTTGACGAGTATCCTCTTTGGCATTTCCAGGCAAGTCTATCCTTGATATGTTCATCTTAACCGGTGACAGATTTTCTTCCCTGTTGAGTTTATCCTTGATATGTTCATCCTAACCGATGACGGATACTCTCATCCTTGGTCTTCTGCCCAGTAACTGGTAGTTGTAAATCCTATCTTTTCTATGTTTTCCCCAGCAAGGTTATTCTTACCCAGTAACCGGTAATGAATTTCCTCTCCTGGAATCCTCAGCAAGTCATCCTTGATATGTTCATCCTAACCGATGACGAATGTTCTCTCTGTCAGATCTTTATTATCTCCTTACCCAGTAACAGGTAATAGATAATAGATTTCTGTTCCTCCTACGTTGAAGTTTATTGCTTCCCCAGTTGAGTTGAGTGTGCGTTTTTCCTTAGTGAAATCGCTTTTCCCTGTATGATTCAAGTTTTATCCTGACTTACTCATGTTCCTTGCAGATGTTGTTTTTTTCCCCAACAGAGTATTTCCATTTCGTATGGAATTCCTCTAGTCCCCCAGTAGTTTTAAGACGTATCCTGGCCTACGCATAAATCCTTTTATCCCCCCAGAGTCTTTGTCTCTCCAATGAGTTTTCCTTACGGAATGCATTATGCTTCTGTGGATTTTTGGTCTCTCTGATTTCTTTTTCCTTTGTAGCACTATTTCTCTACAAAGCATTAACTTTTGCATTCATGTCATATACATCATTAGGTCTCTTAGGGACCAAAATTTGTTTCTCTATGTTGTTATTTAAGCCCATTCTATTGAGTCGAGCCGAAGATTTTAACCTTCACCTCCTCAATTAGAATGTCCTTAAATATGGGCAGCTGCAAGACCCCAATTTTGACCCTAAGATCCCTCATATAATTCCATCATAAGCATTAGCATTGGGATCATATCTTGGCATCCTCCTTACCCCTATTTCATTGGGTTTGTTTGGGGAGAGATCACCAAGCACTTTGTGATTGCATCATACTTGTACTTTATCATTTCACTAACCAAAATACCAAAAATATGTCTTTGCATTTGTCTAACTCTTTTGTAGGAAGGGCATGATTCCATTGATTCATCAAGTTCACATCTAGGGTTTGAGACCCTCAGGAACCAAAAGCACAACCAAGAATTGATCCAAGAATGGATATGAGCATCATATATGAGTCCCAATGTTCTTTACATGTTATATTGATCAAGTTTTCTTCAAGAGTTTGAGGGTGATTTTCCTTTGAAATCCTAGATTGCTTGGGTATCTTGAGTAACTTATCCAACAAGCTATCTCACCAATTGATCAAATTTCTCAATGGACACTTCAAAATTCATCAACTTATGCATATATGATCTACCATGATCCAAGAAATTCAAGAGAATTGGAAGTTAGCAAGTTGGTTGATGGTGGTGGGCCAGATAGATTCATCTGATCAAAACTGGGTCTCCCTAGACCCTATTTCCTACATTTTTCACCATATGAAAATGATTCCAAGAGAAAACAGACTCTAAATGACATTCCAAACAACTTTCATGTTGAGACCTAGATATAGTTTTGCTTGGAAAATCATTTTCTATGTTGAAACATTATAGGTCATTTTGTCTAAACCCTAATTTGAAAGTCAACTTCCCAAGGCCATAACTTACTCAATCTTTATGAGATGAAAGATTTCCAAGTTTCACAATCAAATTCAATGTGTCTACTTCAACTTTGATGTTTTGAGTGGGAGCTAATTCAACTTTTTTGAACATGTGATATGAGGTTACATTATAGGTCACTTTTGACCTATACCATTGATCAAGTGATTTTTCCAAACTTCATAAATGCATAACTCTATCATTTAAAATCCAAATGACATGAAATTGGTGACCATTTTGAAGGTATTTGAGAGAGATACAATGTTGATGAAGACATGTTTCTCATTTGAAGCTCATATAAAAAGTTAAGCAAGGTGGAATATTGAGACATATGGCTTGACACTTAGAAAAAATTTGATATGTCAAAAATTTCCAAATTTCCACCTCAAATTTCTTCAAGTTACAAAATCCAAATGGAAAAGTGTTGAACATGAAAGTTGTTCCTCTTGATCTCACCTTTCCATAGAGCTCATATTCATTCATTTTGGAAAAGGAATGCATAGGTTGCGCATGGCATGAACATGGTGTCATCACTTGGCAAGGATCCAACTTCAAATCAAAATGCACACTTGCCTTAACATCCAAGCTGAATTCAGACTATCTAACATTCATTTGTGGACCTATGGCAATGATTTTATGGGCCTATGCGCGCCCATGCACCCATGCATCATCAATGGCCAAATTTGGAAAGTGATTTCAAGTGTGCAAAAAGCAATGGATTCATCTATAAATAGAGCCTCATATGCTCAACAATCAACACACATTCGCGCCAGCTTTGATCCCCAATATCTAACCCTCACTTTGCAAAGGATAAACCTGAGAAATTCATTTGAATTTGAGGTTGAATTCCACTGTTTTGAAATTCAAATCTTCAGGAATCCACAGACTTTTGAGCATTCAATTCTTCTTCTGCAAGCATTTGGAGTGAGATAAAGCACGAGCAAGATCAAGATCAGTTGAATCCAGACCTCCATTGAAGGTATTTTCCAGTAATTTTGATCTCTTCGATTCTCTCAAATTCTTGCTCAATTCTATTGATTCTTTGGTTGTCTGAAGTCCTACCAATGTAGGCAAGAAGATTGAGATGCTTTGAGGACAAATCGAAGCAACTCAGTTCAGGTACCTCAAATTTCAACTCCATGTATCTCTCAATATACTTGGAGTTAGAGTGAATTGAGGCCAAATTCGAGCTCAATGTCATTTTTACTTTGAAATCATGTCCTTGTTTTTAATTTTGGTGATGGTTGATGGTGGACCAGTCCGGTGACGTCCACCGGAGAAGAAGATCGGAGCTACAGCTCCGGTGATGTGTTGGCATCTCCCACAACCACATGATCCATGTAATTTGTTTTATTCACGATCGTTCCGTTTAAATACCAATATTATGGCGCGCTGACTCATGTGCACGGTGGAACGCGTGTTTCTGGCCACTTGATCTGCCACCTCAATTAATGAGGGAGATCAAGTGGTCCACTTTTTTTTCTGATATTTTAATTTTCATTTTAATTGCATTATATTCAATAATTCATATTAAATTCAATATTGATGCAAAAAATATGGGACTTTCACCAAAAATTTTCAAATATTTTTCTCTTTCATATTCTGAATTAAAATTATTTTTTGGATCATTATTAATATATTTCATGAATTAATTGATTTTTCATTTGTTTTTAATTGTTTAAATAGACTTTTAAATGTCCAAAAATTATGAAATTTTTTCTCCAAGGTCCTTTGACCTTGTTTGACCTATGATAAATCTCATGGTCATTTGTTTGGTGTTTTGATGAGATTCTATGAATTGGACAAACCATATTTAATTTAAATGCACTATTTTAGTATTTTAATTTGAATAAATGCCAAATAATTTTTTTTACCGATTGTGATGGCTTGTTTATGTTTGACTCTTGTTGTTGGGCCTTGGTCAAGGTTGATTTGACTTTGTCAAATTAATATCATTGGATTTAGGGGATTGATGAAATGTACATTCCATCTCCCAAAATGAATGAATGATATTAATTTGGTAGACAAAGTCCTAATGCTAGTTGATTGAAAAATTGACATGAGTATGGATGAGATTAGGCCACACCTTTTGCATATTCTTTTTGTGTGTGGTATATTTCATGAGCATAGTCCATTATACTATGTCTCTAACATACATTAACACCAAAATTCTATTGCCCGACCTCAAATAGTTGTGACTTCTACATAAGTCAAATTACGATTGCTTGACATAGCGCTAAATTTGTAGCATAAAAGGCATAAGCATTCTAGTTAGTGAGATTGTAAGTCTCCCATCTTTCATGGTATTGTGTGGAAACTTGGCCTTCTTTCCTTCCGTTAGAAGATGATTTGACTCAATGATTCATGCTTGTGATAAGTGGGTTGAGTGTTCTCCAAAGAATGTCTTAAGATAAAAAGCAAAAAGCAAAACAATACTAACTTCTAACCTATTAACTACTAACTTTTAATTTCAAGCCTTTACTTGAATGCCATTTAATTTTAGCAGTCTATTTCATTTGCCATTGTTCATATCATTCTAATTGTTTATGTTAGTGCAATTTTCACTTTGTCCACTTGGACCATATTGTGTGATATATTTTGTTTGTGTATACTTTGCTGGTTTGTGTGGTCTTTGACCATTAATGTACATAATAACAACAAAAACCCTAAAATACTTTTGTGTGGACTGTTGGCTTGATCTTGGACAAATGGACTTAGAATCTAGGCAACCTTCCTAAGCTAAAGGACTTGGCCAATGCCAATGACTTGAGAACCAAGTGCTTGCAATTTGAAATTCATCTGATACATCTTTGAAGACATCTCTAAGTTCATCTGCAACATGATCATTGCGAAGCTATTATTATGAACCTGTGACTTGTGGAATTCATTTGTTACATGAGCTATTGTGAAAAAGATCATGGAATGGATAAGCTTATGTGGCCATCTTTATTTGATGCCTTTCTCTTCAAGATAATAGAATTGTGCATTTGAGTGTTGCTTGATTTTAAAAAATCCAAGGGAATTCTGGGTTTCTATTGACATTCTTATCTATTGGATTGCTACCCATTTGGTCAGATCTTTTCAACTCTAAACTTTTAATTTTGTACATAGGATAGTCTCTTCATCTTCTCCCCGTTTATTTAATTTCAAAATCTCTCCCTCCATTTTTCAAAATCTTCTTTGTGTGAACTACTTTTGTTCTAAACTTAGACTACTTTTTTTTTTAAAAAAAAATAGAAACTTTGGCCTTATGCCATTGCATTTTCAAACTTATTTTCTTAAATCAAACTTGTAAATAAACTTAACTATACTTTTAATTTTGTGTATAGGATTAGTCTCTTCATCTCCTCCCCATTTCTTTAATTTCAAAATCTCTCTCTCTCTTTTAAAAAAATCTTTGATTGAACTACTTTTGCTCTAAACTTTGACCACTTTGCAAACTAGAAACTTTGTCCTTATGCCATTGTATTTTAAAAACTTCTTTTCTTAATCAAACTTGTAAATAGACTTAATTATACTTGAATTAAAACTTTAAAAAAAAGCCAAAAAGAACTAACTCATTCAAACCATTTTTAGGCCTTTGTGCCTTTCAAGCTAAATTTTTGTTAAAAATAATGCATCCATTTTGAAATTTGTATCACGAACTACGAGGTTTTGATCCCTCATTTTTATGTTGGTACGTAGGCACAAGACCGAAGGTCTTGTCAAACACAAAAATATAATTAATGAATTCTTTTCTCATCCCTCCATTCTATTTGTTTGTAAACATCACTTTATACCAAGTACATATGCATACAAAAAGGGCTCCGTAGGAGTACCTATGACACTTTGGGTGCTAACACCTTTCCTCTGTGTAACCAACCCCCTTACCTGTAATCTCTGACATTTTATTAGTTTTGATTTGAAAGCTTCTTACTTTTTGGGTTTTGTTTGTACTTTTTCCATTGGAAAGAATAAAAGCGCGATGACGACTCTTGTTATTTGATCTCTAGCTTCTCAATTGCTTGATGATCAAGAATTTCTCGCTACAGCTGGGTTTATTTTTGTTCTTTCGTGACTTAAGTGGAACATGACCGGTTGAGGTCATCTTCACAGGATTTTTGTTCATTTCATTTTTTATTTCTTTGTCGTGTTTCAAAAATCAGAGTTTTAAAAGATTTGGACCTTGGGCCGTGTGATTTACTCTTTCCCCACCCCCTTGTTCTGGCCCAGTTTTCCTTTTTCAACTAAATAGCCTTTGGATCAAATTGCTAGCTTGCACCCCTTTGCTATTTTCACTTATTATTTTGTTTTCGTTTTATTTAATTTCATTTGAAATGTTTTCCTTGGGCCAAAAATTCTGAATTAATTCATGATTGACATTTGGAATGTTATTTAATTTTTCATATATATTTTTTTGTAATTTTTGATTTTTTTTTAATATTTTTTTAAATTATTTGTGTTTAATTAAGCTAGTTTATTTATTAGGGTTTTGTTTATTAATTTCCCATTTGAATTTTGGCCCTATATTTTGTACACTTATAGAGCTTTGTATTTAAGTCATTTGGGTTTTCATTTGATGCTTGAATAATCATTTTTGGATTGTTTTTGAAGATGGTTTGGTTTGGTCAATCAATTGGTGCATTGTTTGAATGGTGGTTTTGTTTGAACACTTGGTGTACATAATTTTGAATATATCTTTGGGACATTTTGAGTTTATGATTTCATCTTGTGATGCCTACTTTTTCATATTTTTTCTATGCTCCTAACTATTTTTATTGATTTATTCAAAGCATGATTGTTTCTTTGGATACATTTTGTAGTTAGTTGATTTTTTTTTGTGATGCACTTGTGCAACCATTAGGGATCTCTTTCTCATTCTCTCTTGACCTAATCATCATAATTTATAGGTTTTGAATTCATCCATGTGACCCCTTGTGGGCATCCCTTTTTGATTATTTGTTTGTTTGTTTGTCTTAAGTACTTCTTGCTTGCTTTAGAGGCCATAGTTGGATTTTGTCGTGTGCATTCTATTTTAAATACTATGAGTCTAATGGATTTTATATCCTCTTACTTACACTTATTTTACTTGGTCTTGGAAACCTTATATTTTGCTCTTATGATTCTTTAAATGATATTCCATTATCATTCATCTTGATGACACATTAGGAGCTACATTCTTCTTTTCTTGACCTAGTTTTAAGTTTAGTGGATGATGAAGCTCTTAGGAGCTTGGGATCCACTTTTTTGTAGCATGATGTTGTTCGTATTTCATCTCTTCATGTCTCAACTTCATTTTACATTGATCATTTACGTTGATTGGACAAAGGACTCCTTATTTTGATGATGTCCATCTTTTGACTTGCTAGTTACATTTGAACTTTAAGATTCTTTTATTATTGATACCTCTTGAAGTTTAGAGGTTGTGTTTGTTGTTTTGAAGAGGACTTTGTTATTGTACCATGACCTATAAGCCCCCCTCTTTTGATCTTTATTTATCTTGTTGAATATTGATAAAGGATTCCTTTTCTAGGATGATATCTTTACTTGTTTATCAAGTTACTTGACTTTGATGTGTGTGTGGAGTTTGGATGACTTCCCTTGTTGCTCTTGAGCCTCATCTTGAGTTAACTTATTACACAAGCCTCACATCCCTTGATGTCATGTGCGTGCTTTCATTGTTTGATTACTACTTGTTTAAGCTTATTTGAACTTGTGTGATTGTTTGCCCATCTTTTGGGCCTATCTTTGAACATAGCTTGTGTGATTCATTCATGATGCTTGACTGACTTATATGTGGAGTTTAATATGTCTTATACTTATGACTTATGTGGTTTGATACCTTTCCTCATTAATTTTTACTTCATTTGTGCTTGCTTGAAGTTAATTTTCCTTTAGAAGCATGATTAGGGTTTTGATTTTGATCACTACTTGTCCCAGCCTTTGAGTATGCTTTGATATGATGCTTTTGTGATGTTTTGAGTTTCATTATTGATTCCATGTTTTTGATCTCATTCATCTACCATATCCTTTTCCATGTCTAATTTCTCACACACTTGTGTTCACTCCCCTTTACATTTTTAATGATGTTTGTATGCTTTGGTATTTGCACTATGGATTCAATGAATGTTTGAACTTATTGTTGATCTTAAGACTCTTGCTAATTGAATAACATATCTATGTTTGTCTTTTCTTTCTTTCACCCTTTCTCTTTATTTGTTTTTCTTATTAACATTGCATGAGGACTTATTCCCATTTATGGTTGTGTGGTTGCCTTTCCTTGTATGATATGATTGATAATCTTCTCAAGTATGCTTAGGTGATGTTGATAGGTCCTTGTTGTGATTGCTACTGCCTTGTATGACTTCTCATCTCTTTTATTTCATTTCACTTCTCTCATTCCATGGTTGTTTGAATACTTGACACATTAGGATTGTTGCTTGCTAGTATGCCTATTTGTGTTGTTCTTGAACCCTTTGAGGCTTAAACCATTCATGCATGACCTTTAGGAGCAAGACAACATGACCCTATGCTTGTTTTAATAATATGTTTATGCCCATTCTGGTTTGATAACTTGTTGTTTGCTTTAGTTGTATTCATAACTTATTTGAGCTTTGCCCCCCTCTTTCATGCCTAGTTTGAATGAGTAGTCACTATTTGTTAACATATGAACTTTTGATGTTAATTTGTGATGTCTTAAAGCATATTTAGACTTAAGAATTCATCTTTTCTCCCATGACTTGATACGAATTGCTATTACTTTATTTTCTTCCATGACTTGATATGGATTACTTTATCTTTTGATTCTTTATATTTTCTTCCATGACTTGATATGGAATTGTTTATCTTTTATCTGTTCTTCCATGACTTGATATGGTATTGCTTTTCTTTTTTTTCATGACTTGATATGGATTGTTTCAATTTTCCTACCATGACTTGAAAATGATTACTTTGTTATTGCTTTCCTTTCTTACCATGACTTGATATGGACTTATTTCTACTTTCACCATGACTTGATATGGATTTTTCTTCTTTGATCTCTTTTCCTTGTGTGGATAACATGTTCCCCATAGGATTTCTTTGGTTCATTCCTAATTAAGATTGAACTAAAGTAGACTTTAGTTTTGTGAACCAAGCATGACAACATTAGGTAGACCCCTTGATCCTTAACCATAGGTCAATCTTTGCATGCTAACCTAGGTAGATGTTTTCCTCTTATCCTAACTTTAGGACCACTATTCATGCCAACATTAGGGTTCTCTCTAGAATTACCTTAGATATTTCTCTTTTCCTTTCATTCTAAAACAAAAACCTTTTTCTTAACAAAAATCCAAAAATATTCTGATACTACTTGAACTCCTTCAACAATAATAGAGAAGTACTCAGATACCTCCTGCTTTGGATGGATCATTTGATGTATTCTTTCAACAAAAATACTCAACCAATCAAACTTATTTTTCCGCTTACCTATGAGTTAGGGTGGGTGTCACAAAACAAGCCTTCATCATACCCGTTTTTCTCGAAATCACGTTGAACTTTTGAACTTAGGATATTCAGTAACTTATCAAGCACAACGACTATGCATTGATGTGGAAACCACATTTGCATACATAAGCATCATTATATTCATTCTCTTAACACACATGTCTTTGTATTTCCAGATGTTTTTAATTCTTAATTCTCGTTATTTAAGTCGTCCCTAAAGATGGATACTGGTAGAGGTGGACATGTTTCTTACAAGTTTCCTGAGGTTAACCTGGGTTCCCTTCTCGAGATGGCTGAGAGATCCCCTTATGGAAATCTAGAAATTTTCAAAAGAGATTATGAGAAGATTTTAGAATACCTCAAAGTTCCTCTCAACAAATATCAACACAGTGCACTTCATACTCTGCTACAGTTCTATGATCCTCCCTTGCGATGCTTTACTTTATCGGATTATTAGTTGACACTATCTTTGGAAGAGTATTCATGTATTCTAGGAATTCCCATCAAACTTCAAGTTCCTTTACATGTGTCTATGAAGGTCCATGATTTTGAACGTATTGTTGCTACCCGTTATTTGGGCAAATCTGTGGTGGATGCTAATCTCAAGACAAAAGGAAGACTCCCCGGGTTTCATTTGAGCTTTCTTTTGGCAACTATGGATGCTTTGGCTAAAGAAGAAAATTGGAAGGTTTTCAACGCTCTTTTGGCTTGCAGTATCTATGGCATTGTTTTGTTTCCTAGTGTGATTGATTTTGTTGATATGAATGCCACTCATATCTTCATGGTAGGGAACCCTGTACCAACACTTTTGGGGGATGTTTATTATTCCACTCATTCCAGAAACCACAAAAAGAGAGGTGGCTTAGTATGATGTTGTTCTCCTCCTTTGTATCATTGGTTCCGAAGCCATCTCCCTTGTAAAGGAGTGTTCATGGATAACAAAGAAACCTTGAAGTTGTCCAAGACATTGATGGGGATTACTTCCAATGATTTGGTGTGGTATAATTTAAGATTGGATAGGATGGAGAAATATGAGGTAATTGTGATTTGTGAGGAATTCCCTAATGTGCCTCTCATGGGCATTAGGGGGTATAAAATATAATCATGTGCTGTTTTGAGACAATTAGACTATGCTTTGAAAGGACCTCTAGAGGATAAAAGTATACAAGAGTCTTTGTTCTACAATGTGGCTGATGGTGTTGAAATGATGAAGAAAGCCGCTAAGGCCTGGAGTCACATTTCGTTTAAAGGAAAAGAGTTCTTTGGCAAGAAAGATTGTGTTGCTTATCCTCCTTACATGGATTGGATCAAAGATAGAGTTCAAATTGTCTTGTTTCCTTTTCTGATGGAGAAGTCATTGTATCCTCAAGAGCCAAATCACCCTGATTTTGTGCTTGGAGAGTACTTCAATAAGAATTTGCTTTTGAATAAGAAGTTGAAGCAAGAGAAAGAAGAGTTGAGCATGCAAGTTTTTAGCTTTAGGCAAGAAAAGATGGATTTGGCTAATAAAATTAGAGAGAGAGATGAATTGCTTAGTGAATATGGTCTTGCTATGGATGGAAATGTCAGAAAGAAGCCTAAAGCCGATAGAATTAGAGGGGATACTTCTATAGTTATTGAAGAACAAAGGAGAGCTCTTGAAGAAGTTGAAGAAGAGATCAAGCAAAAGCATCGAGAACATGAATCCCTCAAAGTCTCCAAAGTCAAGATGGAAAGGAAGTACAAGGCCAAGGTTAAAAGGTTAGAGAAACAGCTTCAGGATAAGAATGGTCAATTCGAAGAGGAAAATACCCAGAGGCTAGGAGTAGAAATTCAGCTCAAAGGGAGCCACATTCACTTGGAGAAAGTTGTGGAGGAGATTCTAAGCCTCAAAACTCAGTTGAAAGAAAGAGATGATGCTCACTTACAAATTCAACTCCCCGAAAGCAACGAATGTAAGAAGTTGATTGACCAATGTCGGTACTTGGATGGTATGATTTTTTTAAAAGATGTGGTTATCCGAAGCCTTGTCCATAAGCACAATCAGGAAGAGACAAAGAAGCTGTTTGAAGAGTCCAAAGCCTGGAGCTTGAAGTATCTCAAGAGCGGAGGACCTCTGACCTATGTGGATTGGAAAGATTAAGTTTGTCTTCTTCTTTTCCATATAATGGCCACCATCAAGATTGTTGATGGGGTCTTTTGATTTGCACTTTTGTTTTGATTATTTGCTTGTTTCTCTTATAAGAACTATTTATGTTACTCTGGTTTGTTAATGAATTTGATGTTTGGTTTATCTAGTGCTCTCTATCTTATATTTCCTTTTGCTTATATAACTTGAATCAAAATTTTAGAACCCTGGAAATACACAAACATGTCATTACATGCATTACATTCATTCATGCATTCATACTGCATTCATAACAAGTTTTCTGGTCGGACCTCTCTTATTGATTATGCTCTTCTTAGCAGAGATTGCAAATCCTGTCATTCACCGTTACGCCACAAGAAGCAACCAGAGACGTCAGATGGACCAAATTCAGGCTAATATTGATGAAATGAGGAACCAGATGGATGCTAGGATGACACAGTTTGTTGAGGACATTACTAATGTGACTCATAATCAGGAGGAATTGAGGGCTCTTGTGGAGAGACCTCGTGTTGAGAATGAACAACCTGAGTTGATGTTTGAAGATGTTTATGTGGGACAACCTCGTCCCAATGTTGTTATGAACTTTGTTGGGCCGAATTTTAATGATTCACGTGCTAATGGTTATCATGATCGTAACCAGGGTCTGCATGGAAATTTTCCACCACCTCCACCACCACTGTACAATCATGGAGGACCATATCTCATTGGTGGGGATATGTTGGGGCATCTCAATGCAAGGGGGAACCCTCAAATGTAAGAGTTAAAAGTAGACTGTAACGAAGATATATATTCAATGCATAACAGTGACATGAGTGTTCATTCTGATGATAGAAAGTACCGTCTGTTGGAAGAAAGATTGAAAGTTGTAGAAGGACAAGGTGTTGTAGGAATGGAAATTACTAACCTAGGACTTGTGCCAGGGGTAAGGGTTCCACCTAAGTTCAAAGTTTCCGTCTTTGACAAGTATACTAGTACAACTTGTCCAAAGACGCATGTCAGAACTTATTATCGCAAGATGTGTGCTTATTCTGAAGATGAGAGGTTGCTAATGCACTTTTTCCAGGATAGCCTAGATAGGGCATCTTTGGAATGGTATATGCACTTGGAAATAACATACATCAGAAACTGGAGAGATTTGGTGGAAGCATTTGTGAAGCACTACCAATACAATATTGACATGGCACCAAATAGGACCTAATTACAAAGTCTGACTCAGGGACCGAATGAATCATTCAAGGAATATGCTCAAAAATGGCATGAGCTAGCTGCTAGAGTTCAACCTCCATTGATTGAGAGAGAACTAGTTGACATGTTCATGGGTACCGTACAAGGTCCTTACTATGACATAATGGTGGGTAGTACTTCTACTTGTTTTTCCGAGTTGGTAATGGATGGAGAGAGAATTGAAGCTGGTCTCAAAATAGGTAAAATACAATAAGCCAATACTGGTAGTTCTGTAAGTGGAGTTAGTAAGAAGCCATTTAGTGGTTACGCAAATAAGAAAGAGGGTGAATCAAGCATTGCTTATACTCAGAGGGGAAGAGGTAGACAACAATACCAACTGCAACATCAACAACACTATCAACATCAGTATCACCATCCACATCATCAACAACAAGTGAATGTTGTGGCCATTCCAGCCATCGCAACTCCTCCACAACAACAACAACCACAGTACCAACAATAACAACAACAACAAGTTGTTCCTCATCGCAATTATAATCAGCCAAAACAACCCATAATCGAGAAAGTATTTGATCCACTCCCAATGACTTAATCTCAAGTGCTTCAACATTTATTGCAACTGAAATTGGTTAATTTGAGGGGCATTCCACCTCCACCTAAGAGGCTCCCTGTAGGTTATAATCCTAATGCTTGGTGCAAATTTCATTCTGGCGGTATAGGCCACGATGTGGAGAATTGTTGGGGCCTTAAATACAAAGTGAAATAATTATTGGATTCCAAGGCCATTCAGGTCACCCCGGACAATGGACCTAATGTTATTCAAAATTTGATGCCAGCTCATGTCGGACCTACTATTAATGTTGTGGGAGATGGTGAGAGTTTGAACTTGATCATGGATGTGAACCTGTTGTTTACTCCTTTTCTGTGTGTTAAGAGTTACCTGATAAAAAGGGTGTTTTTCCTGGGTGTTCCCCAGATTGTTATGAGTGCCAGAATCAACCTCAGGGATGTGCTAGTATGAAGATTGGGATTCATAGTTTGATCAGTGAAGGTGTTCTACAGTGTGATAGGATCATGAAAGACGAATAAGTTGAAGAGAAAAATGTGGCGATAATTTCCATTACGTATACTCTTGAAAATATTCCAGCGCCTTCTGTAGCGGTAAATTCAAGATCATCAAGCTATGGATAAGCTAGAGATCAAATAACAAGAATCGCCACTGCGCTTTTATTGTTTCCAAGGGAAAAGGGAAAAGTAAGAACAAAACCCAAAAGTAAGAAGTTTTCAAATCAAAACTAATAAAATGTCAGAGATTACAGGTAAGGGGGTTAGTTACACAGAGGGAATGTGTTAGCACCCAAAGTGTCCTAGGTACTCCTTGGGAGCCCTTTTTGTATGCATATATACTTGGTACAAAGTGATGTTTACAAACAAATAGAATGGGGGGATGAGAAAAGAATTCATTAATTATATTTTTGTGTTTGGCAAGACCTTCGGTCTTGTGCCTACGTACCAACATAAAAATGAGGGATCAAAACCATGTAGTTCGTGATAAAAATTTTAAAGTGGATGCATTGCTTTTGTAGCGGGAAATTCATGATCATCAAGCTATTGACAAGCTAGAGATCAATTAACAAGAGTCGCCACCGCGCTTTTATTATTTCCAAGGGAAAAGGGGAAAAGTACGAACAAAACTCAAAAAGTAAAAAGTTTTCAAATAAAAACTAATAAAAGTCAGAGATCACAGGTAAGGGGGTTGGTTACACAGAGGGAAGGTGTTAGCACCAAAAGTGTCCTAGGTACTCCTAGGGAGCCCTTTTTGTGTGCATATGTATTTGGTACAAAATGATGTTTACAAACAAATTGAATGAGTGGATGAAAAAATAATTCATTAATTATATTTTTTTGTCCTAGGTACTCCTACGTACCAACATAAAAATGAGGGATCAAAACCTCGTAGTTCGTGATACAAATTTCAAAGTGGATCCATTGATTTTAACAAAATTTAAGTTTGAAAGGCACAAAGGCCTAAAATGGTTTGAATGAGTTAGTTATTTTTTGGCTTTTTGAAAGTTTAAGTCAAATATGATTAAGTTTATTTACAAGTTTGATTTAGAAAAGAAGTTTGAAAATGCAATGGCATAAGACCAAAGTTTCTATCTTTTTGTAAAAGTGGTCAAAGTTTAGAACAAAAATAGTTCACACAAAGAAGATTTTGAAAAAATAGAGGGAGAGATTTTGAAATTAAATAAATGGGGAGAAGATGAAGAGATTATCCTATGCACAAAATTAAAAGTTTAGAGTTGAAAAGATCTGACCAAATGGGTAGCAATCCAATAGACAAGAGTGTCAATAGAAACCCAGAATTCCCTTGGACTTTTAGAATCAAGCAATACACAAATGCACAATTATATTATCTTGAAGAGCAAGGCATCAAATAAAGATGACCTCATCCAAGCTTATCCATTCCATGATCTTCTTCCAAAATAACCCATCTAACAGATGAATTCCACAAGTCACGGGTTCAAAATAATAGCTTCACAATGATCATGTTGCAGATGGATCTTAGAGAGGTCTTCAAAGATGTATAAAATGAATTTCAAATTTGCAAGCACTTGGTTCTTCAACAAGTTGGCATTGGCCAAGTCCATTAGCATAGGAAGGTTGCCTAGATTCTAAGTCCATTTGTCCAAGATCCAGCCAACAGTCCACTCAAAAGTTTTTTAGGGTTTTTGTTATTATTATGTACATTAATGGTCAAAGACCACACAAACAAGCAAAGTATACACAAACAAAATATATCACACAATATGGTCCAAATGGACAAAGTGAAAATTACATTAGCATAAACAATTAGAATGATATGAACAATGGCAAATGAAATAGAGTGCTAAAAGTAGATTGCATTAAAGTAAAGGCTTGAAATTAAAAGTTAGTAGTTAGTAGGTTAGAAGTTAGTATTGTTTTGCTTTTAGTTTTCAAGACATTCTTTGGAGAACACTCAACCCACTCATCACAAGCATGGATCCTTGAACGAAAACATTTTCCAAAGGAAGGAAAGAAGGCCAAGTTTCCACACAATACCATGAAAGAGGGGAGACTTACAATCTCACTAACTAGAATGCTTATGCCTTTTATGTCACAAATTTAGCGCTATGTTAAGCAATCGTAATTGGACTTATGTAGAAGTCACAACTATTTGAGGTCGGGCAATAGAATTTTGGTATTAATGCATGTTAGAGATATAGTATAATGGACTATGCTCATGAAACATACCACACACAAAAAGAATATGCAAAAGGTGTGGCCTAATCTCGTCCATACTCATGTTAATTTTTCAATCAACTAGTATTAGGACTTTGAGATGTCATAGGCCAAATGGAATGAATGAATGAATAAGAGTAATAAGATGAAGTGGGAGGGGGATGAATGAAATCACAAATTGGTCAAAGGAGGACTCTTACCAAATTAATATAATTCATTCATTTTGGGATATGGAATATACATTCCATCAATCCCCTAAAGTCAATGATACTAATTTGACAAAATCAAATCAACCTTGACCAAGGCCCAACAACAAGAGTCAAACTTAAACAAAGTCATCACAATTGGTCAACAAATTTATTTGGCATTTAGTCAATTAAAAATAATAAAATAATACATTTAAATTAAATATGGTTTGTCCAGTTCCTAAAATCTCATCAAAACACCAAAGAAATGGCCATGAGATTTATCATAGGTCAAACAAGGTCAAAGGACCTTGGAGAAAAAATTTCATAATTTTTGGACATTTAAAAATATTTTTAAACAATTAAAAACAAATGCAAAACCAATTAATTCATGAAAAATATTAATAATGATTCAAAAAATAATTATAATTCAGAATATGAAAGAGAAAATTATTTGAAATTTTTTGGTGAAAGTCCCATATTTTTTGGATCAATATTGAATTTAATATGAATTATTGAAAATAATGCAATTAAAATAAAAATTCAGAAAATCAAAAATACGTGGACCATCTGATCTCCCTCATTAATTGAGGTGGCAGATCAGATGGTCCCTAGCGCATGTTCCATGTGGTCATTAGTCAACTGCGTTGCACATGTGGTAATTAAAACCAACGCCTAAGATTAAAACAAAATGAATGGATCATGTGGTTCAGAGTCTTGCCAATGCATCACCGGAGCCAGGGCTCTGGTCATCTTCTCCGGTGGACCTCACCGGACTGGTCCACCATCAACCATCACCAAAATGAAAATCAAGGACATGATCTTAAAGAAAAAATGGCACTGAGCTCGAATATGGCCTCAATTCACTCTAACTCCAAGTATATTGAGAGATACATGGAGTTGAAATTTGAGGTACATGAACTGAGTTGCTTCAATTTGGCCTCAAAGCAACTCAATCTTCTTGCCTATATTAGTAGGACTTTAGACAACCAAAGAATCAATAGAATTGAGCAAGAATTTGAGAGAATCGAAGAGTTTAAAATTTTTGGAAAATACCTTCAATGTAGGTCTGGATTCAACTGGTCTTGATCTTGCCTGTGCTTGATGTAACACCCCGATAAAATAAGATAATTATTTAAATTGAGTTAATAATATATATATTAATTTAATTAAATAATTGGAATTATTATTATTATTGGAATAATAATTATTGGAATATTATTGGGATTATTATTATTGGATTATTTTGTTATTATTGGAATAAAAGTAGAAATCAGTAAAAAGGTTCCATTTGGTAAAAAGAGTTATTTTCACGTGAAAAGGGAAAAGAGGCAGAAAAGTGGAAAAGGGCAAAGAAAGCCAGAGAACAAGGGTTGAAGGAAGGAAAAGCTTGAAGCTCAGAGATTTGCCGGATTAACTCAGGTAAGGGGGGTTTATCGTCGATTAATGGGTATTATGGGATAATATGTCATGGGTAGTGATAAACCATTGATTTACCTCTGATTGGAATAATTATGCTGAAAATTGTGAACTTTTGGGATGAACGAATCTGGATTAAAATTGAAGGAAATTCGTAGGAATTAGATGCAATAGTGTTAGAAATTGTGAGATCGAATAGGTTATGATTCGTGTTAGATGATATGAACGATTATTGTGAAAAATTGGACTGTGGAAGGTTGAATTGGATAGATCTCGTAGCAGAGAAAGCCATAGCAGATCTGGAAGTCTGGTTTCTGGTCATACGCGTATGGCACTAGGCAATACGCGTATGAGATGGCATGGTACGCGTATGGCACTAGGCAATACGCGTATGGATGAGGAAGATGATGTTTTGAACGTGGTTGGGTCTCTGTTGGTACGCGTATGGGGAAGTGATACGCGTAGCATACGCGTATGAGATGGTGTTACGCGTATGGGATTTGGCTGGGAAACGGGCCATACGCGTATGGGACTAGGCAGTACGCGTATGGGCAGGATTGTGATTTTTCTGTGCTGTTGTTGTGCAGTTTTTGGTTGTTCAGCTGAGTAATGTGATTTAGCTGATGTATGATATATTAGGGATCATTCCCTGTTGTTTTGAGTAGTATAGGTATTAGTAGAGTGTGCTAATACTGTGGTTGTTATTTGGCATGATATGATATGCTTATGTGATAAAATACTGATGATGCGTGATGGTATGCATGATGCTGTGAATGTATCAATTATGTGTGCATTTGTGAATAGACTGTTTTATGGCTTAGAGTGTGAGCATATGTCTATTCTTGAATTGTTGTTGATGATGTAGCATTGCTAGGTGATTAGCGTGCATAACGTGGCCTTTATGGTGGTAGCTAATTCCCATGGTGAGGAATTAGTGATGTTAGTCATTTGGACTGTTTTGATGTTGCATGCTAGGTGAATTAGCGTGCATAGCATGGCCCTTGGGGTGGTAGCTAATTCCCATGGTGAGGAATTAGTGATGTGAGTCACTAGGTCTCAAATGAGTGGGACTAGTGAGCTTGGTAGCCGTACCTGGATTTGGTCGGTGAAGTTGAACTATATGTTCACGAATAGTCGGTACCGCATGCATGGAGTCTCATTGCATTTGTATTGTATGGCGTATAATATGAATGGATGTATTCCAATATTATACGTGTGTTTGTGGTTGAGTTGAGTAGGATTTTAGTTGATGTTGCCGCTGCTGAATGTATGATCTGATTAGGGTGATGAATGTGTGAAATTACTTGGCATTACATGTTAATTTATAATGCTTATTATATCGATTGAGAAACTCACCCTTACAACTATTTTTCAGGTAACGAGCAGTGATTGAGTAGAAGCTAGTGCTTGGAGTCTAGTGTAGTCTCCTTAGTGGGTCGTGCTCTGATAGATGTAACATCGGGATGGGCTGTTTTACCTTATTGAATAATTTTACTTGCAACATGTTACATGTTTTACATGATTGATGAGATTTATATCCGCTGCGTTTTATGCAAAAAAATGCTTATGTTTTGAATTAACAAAAGAGCATGACAGTTATATTGTTGAATGGTGTGAAATATTGTGTGACACCCTTAATTGCATATTTACTCTGATTGAGATATTTATTATTTTAATTAAATATTTGGGGGTATTTTAGAAGGGTGTTACATTAGTGGTATCAGAGCATAGTCGGTCGAGTCGAGTCGTAATTATTCTGTTTCCCCTGTACGGGATAGGTGTTGTGTAACCCTATCAGTACTTATTGTTTTAGCTTGTTGGGTTTTCAGAATAGAGATGGCTGGAAGAGGTAGAGATGATGCTGCGATTGCTGAGGCTCTGGGTATGCTAGCTGGAGTACTTGGAGGAAATCCGAATGTTGTGGGAATGGGAGCTGCTCGTCAACTGAGTGAGTTCCAGAAGAACAATCCTCCAATGTTCAAGGGAGCATACGATCCAGATGGCGCTCAGAAGTGGTTGAAGGAGATCGAGAGGATCTTCCGAGTGACTGAGTGTGCCGATAACCAGAAGGTCAGGTTCGGTACGCATATGCTGTCAGAAGAAGCAGATGACTGGTGGGTTGCTACCCGTACTGAGTTGGAATCTGCTGGGAATGCTGAGATCACTTGGGCTGTATTCAGAGAGAGATTCCTGAGGAAGTACTTTCCAGAGGATGTCAGAGGAAAGAAAGAGATAGAGTTCTTAGAATTGAAGCAGGGTAACAGGTCTGTTACTGAGTATGCTGCTAAGTTCACAGAGCTGTCAAACTATTATACTCCCTATAACGAGGCTACTGGGGAATTTTCAAAATGTGTGAAGTTTGAGAACGGGTTGCGTCCCGAGATTAAGCAGGCTATTGGGTATCAGCGGATTAGAGTGTTTTCTGATTTGGTTGACTGTTGCAGGATTTTTGAACAGGATTCCAAGGCTAGAGCAGAGAGCTATCAGCAAAGGGTTGATAGGAAAGGCAAGAATCAGAATGATCGTGGGAAACCGTATGCAGTTGGCAAAGGTTTCCAGAGACAGAGTGGGATGAAGAGGCCTAGTGGGGGAGACTCCAGTGCCCCTGCTAAGTGTTCCAGATGTGGTCAGGCTGGACATCATTTCCATGAGTGTACCAGTGCTGAGAAGAAGTGTTTCAAGTGTGGCAAAGGTGGTCACTTGGCTGCAGAGTGCCGGTTGAAGGTTATGACTTGTTTCAACTGTGGAGAGGTGGGTCATATTAGCCCACAGTGTCCTAAGCCGAAGAAAGAGAATCAATCGGGAGGCAAGGTCTTTGCTTTATCGGGTTCTGAGACTGCTGCAGATGATCGTTTGATCCGAGGTACGTGTTATATTAATGGCTTCCCTCTTGTAGCTATTATTGACACAGGTGCGACTCATTCCTTTATATCTTTGGATTGTGCTGTGAAACTTAAGTTAGAGATATCTGAGATGCTTGGAAGTATGGTGATTGATACTCCTGCGAAGGGTTCAGTGACTACTACTTCAGTTTGTTTAAATTGTCCTTTGAGTATTTTTGGTAGAGACTTTGGGATGGACCTAGTGTGTCTTCCACTAGTGCAGATCGATGTTATCTTGGGTATGAACTGGTTGGTGTTTAACCGAGTTTCTATCAACTGTTTTGATAAGACTGTGATCTTTCCTGAGATTGAGGAAGGAAAGAGTTTGTTTCTATCAGCGAGGCAGGTGAATGAGGCAGTAGCAGATGGGGCAGAGTTGTTTATGCTGTTAGCGACTTTGGAGGCTAAAGATAAACTGGTGATTTGCGATCTAGCTGTGGTGTGTGATTTTCCTGATGTGTTTCCGGAAGAAGTGAATGAATTACCGCCAGAGCGTGAGGTTGAGTTCTCGATTGATTTGGTACCTGGTACTAGGCCGATATCGATGGCTCCGTACCGTATGTCTGCTGTGGAGTTAACTGAATTGAAGAGTCAGTTAGAGGATCTGTTGGATAAGAAATTTATTCGTCCGAGTGTGTCACCGTGGGGTGCACCAGTGTTATTGGTTAAGAAGAAAGAAGGTACTATGAGTTTGTGTGTGGACTACAGACAACTGAATAAAGTGACGATCAAGAATCGTTATCCTTTGCCGAGGATTGATGATTTGATGGATCAGTTGGTTGGTGCGAGTGTGTTCAGCAAAATAGATTTGAGGTCTGGGTATCATCAGATACGTGTGAAAGCTGAGGATATTCAGAAGACTGCTTTCAGAACAAGGTATGGACATTATGAGTATTCTGTAATGCCTTTTGGTGTGACTAATGCGCCTGGAGTATTTATGGAGTATATGAATAGGATTTTCCATCCGTACCTAGACAAGTTTGTTGTGGTGTTTATTGATGACATTTTGGTGTATTCGAAATCTGAAGAAGAGCATGCTGAGCATTTGAGAGTGGTTTTAGAAGTTCTACGAGAAAAGAAGTTATTTGCTAAACTATCCAAGTGTGAATTTTGGTTAGAGGAGGTTAGTTTTCTTGGTCATGTGATTTCAAGAGGTGGTGTTGCTGTTGATCCTTCTAAGATAGAAGCGGTGTCTAAGTGGGAAGCTCCGAAGTCAGTTTCTGAGATAAGAAGTTTTCTTGGACTTGCAGGCTATTATAGGAAATTCATTGAAGGATTTTCTAAGTTGGCGTTACCGTTGACGATGTTGACTAGAAAGGGGCAAGCGTTTGTTTGGGACTCGAAATGTGAAGAAGGTTTCCAAGAGTTAAAGAGAAGGTTAACTACTACTCCTATTTTGATATTACCAAGTCCGTCAGAACTATTTGAGGTTTTCTGTGATGCTTCATTGTTGGGTTTGGGTGGTGTGTTGATGCAGAATAAGCAGGTTATAGCTTATGCTTCGAGACAACTGAGGGTTCATGAGAGGAACTATCCGACGCACGATTTAGAGTTGGCAGCCGTGGTATTTGTTCTGAAGTTATGGAGACATTACTTGTACGGGTCAAGATTTGAGGTTTTCAGCGACCATAAGAGTTTAAAGTATTTGTTTGATCAGAAAGAGCTGAATATGAGACAGAGGAGATGGTTAGAGTTTTGAAGGATTATGACTTTGGTTTGAATTACCATCCGGGTAAAGCAAACGTAGTGGCTGATGCATTGAGTCGGAAATCATTGCATATGTCTATGTTAATGGTTAAGGAATTGGATCTAATTGAGCAGTTTAGAGACTTGAGTTTGGTGTGTGAGAGTACTCACAATAGTGTTAAATTGGGAATGTTGAAGTTAACGAGTGGTATTCTGGATGAGATTAGAGAGGGTCAGAAATCCGATGTGCTTTTGGTTGATAAGTTGACTTTAGTGAATCAAGGTCAAGGTGGTGAATTCAGAGTTGATGAGAATGGTGTTTTGAAATTTGGTAATCGGGTGTGTATTCCGGATGTTACCGAACTTAAGAAGAGTATCGTGGAGGAAGGACATCGTAGTGGCTTAAGTATTCATCCTGGAGCTACGAAGATGTATCATGATTTGAAAAAGTTATTTTGGTGGCCGGGAATGAAAAGAGAAATTGCGAGTTTTGTTTATTCTTGTTTGACTTGTCAGAAGTCAAAGATTGAGCATCAGAAGCCGTTTGGGCTAATGCAACCGTTGACTATTCCAGAGTGGAAGTGGGATAGTATCAGTATGGATTTTGTGTCTGGTTTGCCGAGGACAAATAAGAATTTTGAAGCCATTTGGGTGATTATTGATAGATTGACGAAATCGGCTCATTTCATTCCGATCAGAATGGATTATCCGTTAGAGAGATTAGCTGAGTTGTATATTGAGAAGATTGTAAGTTTGCATGGTATTTCGTCGAGTATTGTTTCGGACAGAGATCCTAGATTTACATCGAAGTTCTGGGAAGGTTTGCAGAGGGCTTTGGGAACTAAGCTGAGATTGAGTTCTGCATATCATCCGCAGACTGATGGTCAGACTGAGAGGACGATTCAGTCACTAGAGGATCTTTTGAGGGCTTGTGTTTTGGAAAAAGGAGGTGCTTGGGATTGTTACTTACCTTTGATTGAGTTTACCTACAACAATAGTTTTCATTCGAGCATTGGTATGGCACCGTTTGAAGCTTTGTATGGTAGGAGATGTCGGACACCTTTATGTTGGTATGAGTCCGGTGAGAGTGTTGTGGTTGGACCGGAGATTGTTCAACAAACTACGGAAAAGATTAAGATGATTCAGGAGAAGATGAGGATTGCTCAGAGTCGTCAGAAGAGTTATCACGACAAGAGGAGAAAGTCACTTGAGTTTCAAGAGGGAGATCATGTGTTTCTTCGTGTTACTCCGATAACTGGGGTTGGTCGAGCTTTGAAGTCGAAGAAGTTGACACCTCGATTTATTGGTCCTTATCAGATTTTGGAGAGGATAGGAGAAGTAGCCTATCGTATCGCTTTACCGCCGTCGCTTGCGAATTTGCATGAGGTTTTTCATGTGTCTCAGTTGAGGAGGTACATTCCTGATCCGTCGCATGTGGTCCAAGTAGATGATGTACAGGTGAGAGATAACCTGACTGTTGAAACATCACCTATGAGGATCGAGGATCGAGAGTTGAAGCAGTTGCGGGGTAAAGAGATCGCTTTGGTAAAGGTAGCTTGGGGCGGACCAGCAGGTGGCAATGTGACTTGGGAACTTGAGAGTCAGATGAAGGAGTCTTATCCTGAGTTATTCACTTGAGGTATGTTTTCAAGGACAAAAACTCTTTTAGTGGGGGAGAGTTGTAACACCCCGATAAAATAAGATAATTATTTAAATTGAGTTAATAATATATTTATTAATTTAATTAAATAATTGGAATTATTATTATTATTGGAATAATAATTATTGGAATATTATTGGGATTATTATTATTATTGGATTATTTTGTTATTATTGGAATAAAAGTAGAAATCAGTAAAAAGGTTCCATTTGGTAAAAAGAGTTATTTTCACGTGAAAAGGGAAAAGAGGCAGAAAAGTGGAAAAGGGCAAAGAAAGCCAGAGAACAAGGGTTGAAGGAAGGAAAAGCTTGAAGCTCAGAGATTTGCCGGATTAACTCAGGTAAGGGGGGTTTATCGTCGATTAATGGGTATTATGGGATAATATGTCATGGGTAGTGATAAACCATTGATTTACCTCTGATTGGAATAATTATGCTGAAAATTGTGAACTTTTGGGATGAACGAATCTGGATTAAAATTGAAGGAAATTCGTAGGAATTAGATGCAATAGTGTTAGAAATTGTGAGATCGAATAGGTTATGATTCGTGTTAGATGATATGAACGATTATTGTGAAAAATTGGACTGTGGAAGGTTGAATTGGATAGATCTCGTAGCAGAGAAAGCCATAGCAGATCTGGAAGTCTGGTTTCTGGTCATACGCGTATGGCACTAGGCAATACGCGTATGAGATGGCATGGTACGCGTATGGCACTAGGCAATACGCGTATGGATGAGGAAGATGATGTTTTGAACGTGGTTGGGTCTCTGTTGGTACGCGTATGGGGAAGTGATACGCGTAGCATACGCGTATGAGATGGTGTTACGCGTATGGGATTTGGCTGGGAAACGGGCCATACGCGTATGGGACTAGGCAGTACGCGTATGGGCAGGATTGTGATTTTTCTGTGCTGTTGTTGTGCAGTTTTTGGTTGTTCAGCTGAGTAATGTGATTTAGCTGATGTATGATATATTAGGGATCATTCCCTGTTGTTTTGAGTAGTATAGGTATTAGTAGAGTGTGCTAATACTGTGGTTGTTATTTGGCATGATATGATATGCTTATGTGATAAAATACTGATGATGCGTGATGGTATGCATGATGCTGTGAATGTATCAATTATGTGTGCATTTGTGAATAGACTGTTTTATGGCTTAGAGTGTGAGCATATGTCTATTCTTGAATTGTTGTTGATGATGTAGCATTGCTAGGTGATTAGCGTGCATAACGTGGCCTTTATGGTGGTAGCTAATTCCCATGGTGAGGAATTAGTGATGTTAGTCATTTGGACTGTTTTGATGTTGCATGCTAGGTGAATTAGCGTGCATGGCATGGCCCTTGGGGTGGTAGCTAATTCCCATGGTGAGGAATTAGTGATGTGAGTCACTAGGTCTCAAATGAGTGGGACTAGTGAGCTTGGTAGCCGTACCTGGATTTGGTCGGTGAAGTTGAACTATATGTTCACGAATAGTCGGTACCGCATGCATGGAGTCTCATTGCATTTGTATTGTATGGCGTATAATATGAATGGATGTATTCCAATATTATACGTGTGTTTGTGGTTGAGTTGAGTAGGATTTTAGTTGATGTTGCCGCTGCTGAATGTATGATCTGATTAGGGTGATGAATGTGTGAAATTACTTGGCATTACATGTTAATTTATAATGCTTATTATATCGATTGAGAAACTCACCCTTACAACTATTTTTCAGGTAACGAGCAGTGATTGAGTAGAAGCTAGTACTTGGAGTCTAGTGTAGTCTCCTTAGTGGGCCGTGCTCTGATAGATGTAACATCGGGATGGGATGTTTTACCTTATTGAATAATTTTACTTGCAACATGTTACATGTTTTACATGATTGATGAGATTTATATCCGCTGCGTTTTATGCAAAAAAATGCTTATGTTTTGAATTAACAAAAGAGCATGACAGTTATATTGTTGAATGGTGTGAAATATTGTGTGACACCCTTAATTGCATATTTACTCTGATTGAGATATTTATTATTTTAATTAAATATTTGGGGGTATTTTAGAAGGGTGTTACACTTGATCTCACTCCACTTGCTTGCAGAAGAAGGATTAGATGTTTAAAAGGCTATGGATTCCTGGAGATTTGAATTTCAAAACAGTGGAAATTCAACCTCAAATTCAAGAGAATTTCTCAGGCTTATCCTTTGCAAAGTGAGGGTTTGAGATGGGGGATCAAAGCTGGCGCAAATGTGTGTTCATTTCTGAGCAATTGAAGCTCTATTTATAGCAAAAATAGTTGATAATTGCACACTTCAAATCACTTTCCAATTTTGGCAGATGGTGATGCAAGGGTGCATTGGCGCGCACAGGCCCATGAAATCATTGCTTGAGGTCCACAAATGAATGTTGGATGGTCTGAATTAAGCTTGGATTGCAAGGCAAGTGTGCATTGATGTTTGAAGTTTGACCCTTGCCAAGTGATATCACCCTGTTCATGCCATGTGCATCCTATGCATTCCTTGTCCAAAATGTATGAATTTGAGCTCTTTGGAAAGGTGAGATCAAGAGGAACAACTTTCATGTCCAACACTTCGTAGTTCGTGATACAAATTTCAAAGTGGATGCATTGCTTTTAACAAAAATTAAGTTTAAAAGGCATAAAGGCCTAAAAATGGTTTGAATGAGTTAGTTCTTTTTGGCTTTTTGAAAGTTTAAGTCAAGTATAGTTAAGTTTATTTATAAGTTTGATTTAAGAAAAGAAGTTTGAAAATGCCATGACATAAGGCCAAAGTTTCTATCTTTTTGCAAAATGGTCAAAGTTTTAGAACAAAATAAGTTCAATCAAAGAAGGTTTTGAAAAGTAGGGAGATCTTTTGAAATTAAAGAAATGGGGAAAAGATGAAGAGACTAGTCTTATGTACAAAATTAGAAGTTTAGAGTTGAAAAGATCAGACCGAATGGGTAGCAATCCAATAGACAAAAATGTTAATAGAAACCCAGAATTCCCTTGGACTTTTAGAATCAAGCAACACACAAATGCAAAATTATATTATCTTGAAGAGAAAGGCATCAAATAAAGATAGCCACATCTAAGCTTATCCATTCCATGATCTTATTCAAAATAGCCCATATAATAGATGAATTCCATAAGTCACGGGTTCAAAATAACAGCTTCACAATGATTATGTTGCAGATGAACTTAGAGAGAGCTTGAATGATGTATCAGATGAAGTTTCAAATTGCAAGCACTTGGTTTCTCAATAAGTTGGCATTGGCCAAGTACTTTAGTATAGGAATGTTTCCTAAATTCAAAGTCCATTTGTCCAAGATCAAGCCAACAATCCACACAACAGTTTTTTAGGGTTTTTGTTGTTATTATGTACATTAATGGTTAAAGACCACACAAACAAACAAAGTATATCACACAATATGGTCCAAGTGGACAAAGTGAAAATGGCATTAACATAAACAATTAGAATAATATGAACAATGGAAAATGCATAAAAGTTATAATTAAATGACATTAAAGTAAATGGCTTGAAATTAAAAGTTAGTTGTTAATAGGTTAGGAGTTAGTTTTGTTTTGCTTTTGCTTTTCATTCTTAGACATTCTTTGGAAAACACTCCACCCACTTATCACAAGCACGGATCCTTGAACCAAGACATCTTCCAAAGGAAGGAAAAAAGGCCAAGTTTCTACACAATACCATGAAAGAGGGGAGACTTACAATCTCACTAACTAGAATGTTATGCCTTGTATGTCACAAATTTAGCGCTATATTAAGCAATCGTAATTGGACTTAGGTAGAAGTCACAACTATTTGAGGTCGGGCAATAGGATTTTGGTGTTAAATGCATGTTAGAGACATAGTATAATGAACTATGCTCATGAAACATACCACACACAAAAGAATATGCAAAAGGTGTGGCCTAATCTCATCCATACTCATGTCAATTTTTCACTCAACTAGCTTTAGGACTTTGAGATATCATAGGCCAAATGAGATGATTGCATAAAGAAGGGGAATGAGATGAAGAGGGAGGGGAATAGATGAAATCTCAAATTGATTAAAGGATGACTTTTACCAAATTAATATCATTCATTCATTTTGGGAGATGGAATGTACATTCCATCAATCCCTTAAATCCAATGTGTAGCGGGGTATTCGTTACCTTTAGATTTATTGACTAAATCAAAAGTAAATCATACAATTTGAGTCACCACCACACTTCTATTTATCCAAAGGAAAGGTTAGAAAGAGAACAAAAACCAAGAAGTTTTATCAAATCAAAAACTAATAAAAATGTCAGAGATCTGGATAAGGGGGTTGGTTATGCAATGGGAAGGTTTTAAGCACCAAAAACATCCTTAGTACTCTAAGGGAGCCCTTTTTGCAAATTTGTATGGTAGGTTGGTATTTATGAAAAATATTTGTGCAAAAATGATTGGGGAGATGAGAAAAGAATATACATTATTTACAATTTTGTTGTTTGAATGGATGAACCCATTGCCTACGTACCACCACAAAGGTAGGATCAAAACCTCGTAGTTCGGGGTAAAATCTCAAAATAAGTTGGTGAATTGATTTGATCAAAAGCCTTAAGGTCTTTTGTTATCAAAGGGAGAAAACTAAACCTAAACCAACAATCCACCATGTGAGGAGAGCTTCAACATACTAGTGAGGGATCCACTCTATAATAAGTATGGAAGACTTATAGTCCAATCACTAAGGATAAGGTGAGGTTTACATCAACCACTATGACAACTCAAACCTATGGCTAATGTTTATGAAAAAAGGTTTTAACAAAGGTGGCCATTGGAACCACAAAAACAATTTGAAGTGAGTTGTATTTACAAATTAGAAGTATTCACAAAAATGACGTCAAAGTTGACTTAGGATTCAATTCAAAATAAGTATTAAATGAAAAGAGTTTGAAAAATCAAAGGCATATGGCCTAGGTTTCTATTTTGAATACAATGTCAATGTTTGCACAAAATAAGTTTGGCTTGGGTTAGAATGGAGAGAAGGAGAGAAGGGCTAGTCCTAAACATGCAAAGATGAGAGAAGAGAATAAAACCCTTGGAGTTCCTTTCTTGAAATCATAAAGATGATTCAAGATGCTCCTTTCCTTTGGACTTAGCAATTAACTCAAGCAATCAAACAAATATTCAATCAAGCTCTTAGGATCTCCATTTGGCTTGTCTCTCTTAGCTTGGCTATTCATGACAATGGTCCTTCTTACTATCCCAAGATTGGAATCCTTATCACACAAGAACAAACAATCAAAAGGTTGACAACACAAATAAGAGAAATGGACAAAGAGTGAGTTTAGATTAGGGGTCATTTCAAGTCATCTTCAAGATTAAGGATTCTAAAGGCATGATGCCTAGTTGCTCTTCAACAATTTTAGCATTCTAAAGGCATGAGGCCTAGTTGCTCTTGAACTCCATTAAGCATAGGTGAGGTCCTAATTCTAAGTCCTTTCTCCTTTTTGCATTGGGTTTACACAAACAAAGACAAAACAAGCACAAGGCAATAGTATATTTTCACAATATTCCAATGGGTATACTATTGCCTTGTGCTTCTTTTGTCTTTGTTTGTGTAAACCCAATGCAAAAAGGAGAAACGCGTGGTATCATGAATTAAATGAAGTCAAACAAAAGCATGGCCATGATTTGATCGTGGGAGCCTCATCCAAGAGTTCAGGATCAACCACGTGCGGACGGTGGTGGAAACCACCGTCTTCTCCGGTGAGTTAACTAAATCCGGCCACCAGTTTGTAGGTTTTGCAACCTCAACCAAATCAAACGTGCCTTATACCAAATTAAAGTTGGGGTGATGTACATCACCCCTATCACCTTTGATTTCACTCAAGATCCCTATAGAAGAAGAAATCTGAGATGGAAAATCTAGGTGTTTAATCTACAGAGCAACAATTCATGAAATTAAAGCCACCATTGGCTTGCCTCTCACACGAGGACTTCAGAAAACCAAGAAAACTCAAGCAAAGCACAATATATAGTGAGATTCGAAGCAAAATAGTTGAGATGTAAACCTTTGAAGTTCAGCTTTGATGAGCTGATCCACTCTAATCTCTTGCTTGCAGCTTGATCTTGAGGCGTGGTATGAGTGCAAGGCTTAAGAATTAGTATTGAAGATCAACTGATGTTGTTGAAAATCAAACTTGAAAAGTGAAATGCAAATGCAAAATTCCTTTGGTGTGAGGTTGGGATTCAATTCCACCAGAGTTTTAGGCGCCTTCAGGTTGATCATTCAATGAAGCAAGCATCCTATTTATAGATGAAATGCAAAGTAAGCAAAGCAAGAACTCGTGTGTATGATCCTTGGGTCCTCCATGCATGGGCCTGTACAGGCACATGTGAGGCCTAAAACCAATTGGAAATGAATGCTGAGCTTAAACCAAGTTGAATTGGACGTGTGATTTGAATGACATTTGCTTGTGTAAGAAGATTTCATGTGAAATGCATAAATGGTCACAAATGTTCCTCTCTTTGGAAATCCAACTTGGAAAAGGTCTTGACATAAGGAACAAAAGCTATGTTGGACAAAAATCCATTTGGAGCTTGGAAATATGTGAAAACTGGCCATGAAGTTTGATGTACAAAACATGTATTTGAAAAATTTGCCAAAAATGACCAACTTCAAGCCCTTCTGTTTCAATGATGCAAGCCTCAAATTTAAAAACCTCTAACATCAAAGTTGTAGATATTTTCAATACAATCAATTTGGACTTAAAGTTTGCATCATTTAGATTTTTAATGAGAAAGTTATGGGCACTTGAAGTTGGACTTTTTCAAGCTTCAATGGCTTTGGTCCAAAGTGACCTATAATGTTTTGTATTATCACATGTGTTTATTTTAGGATTATGAAATTTTGTCCAACATAACATTTTAATTAGACATCTAAAAATTTCCAATGCACTTGGTCTCACCTCAAAATCATAAAAAATGAAGGAGTTAGGTCCTTGGGAAGTTGACCCAAAATTAGGGTTTCAGTCAAAATGACCTATAATGTTTTGAAATGAATGATGACCTTCCAAGTTTCAAATGAATTTTTGATGATCTTGAAAGTTGTTCATATTTTTCTTAAGAACATTTTTTCTCTTGGGGTCATCTTCATTTGACAAACACATCAAAAGTTAGGTATCAATGGATTTCAAAATAGTCAGATGACTTGACTGGTCAACTTCTCAAGTCCAAACTTCAAATATTGATGAATGAATGTTTGAGGATACTCACATAAGCTCATATATGAATAAAATGATGAATGAAAGAACTTCCCTTGATTAAATTTGATCATAGGTTGAGGTTGTTTCATGAGCAAGGCACAGTCAATGCACAAATGAATTAGGGTTTCCTTGGGAAAAGATCCTCAAGCCCTTTGGTTTATCTTGATCAAATTGGAAAATTAAGATACTTGGGAGAAATATATGATGATTGAGATCTTTGGGTACCATTGTCATGCTTGCTTCCATCTTCATCTGGTCATTTCATTGAGCGTAGGGGCCTCCTAGGAGCCTTGGATCTCATGATTGCTTGAAATTCAAAACAAAACAAGTTAGTGACTTATTTTTGTGCTTTTGGTTAGTAAACAAAATAAGAAAAGAAATAATGTACAATTCAAGCATGCTTGGTGGTCTTAAACCAACTCACACAAGTCCCAACCCTAGGGTTAAGGAGCCAAGATGCTATGATCCTTGAGGCAATGCAATGAGCAAATGATATGATGCCATGAGGGATCTTAGGGTCAAAATTAGGGTCTTATAGATGCCCCTATTTAAGGTCATTCTAGTCGGAGATATGAAGGTTAAAATCTTCGTCTCGACGTGGTAGAATGGGCTTCGATAATAACAAAGAGACGAATTTTGGTCCCTAAGAGACCTCATGATGCAAATGGATGTATGCAAAAGTTAATACTCTGTGGGGATATATGACCACAAAGAAAAAGAAATCCGGAGAAACTGAGAATCCAAAGGAGTAATACACTCACTAGGGAGACAGAGACTCTGGGGAGAAGTAAGGGTAAAAATGCGTGAGCAGGTCACGACTTGAAAACTTGCTGAGAGGCACGAAGGGATTCCATGAAAATAAATCAATGGAAAGACTCGAGCTGACGCAAAGATGCGTGCATTGGGGAATATGCCAATACAACAAACTATCCACAAAGGATACTTCAGATAAAAATTCGGACTTAGACGGGGATGTCCACAAAGGACTCAGCTGAGGAAGAAAACAACAAGATATTACCGGTTAATGGGTAATAAACTCAAAAAGAGACATGTTATCGAAACACCGGTATAAGGGTGTGAGAGAAAAACATGCTCAGGGAAAACGAATATCTAAGACCGGTATAAGGGTGAGAGATATCAATCATCCAAAACATCTGAGGAAGACCTAAAAGGTATATCTCAACTCAGGAAAATCTGACTCCACAGGGACCAAAAAGTCATAATAGGGAGCAGAAGGAAGGAACACCAGGGATACCGGTTACTGGGCATATAATAGGTGACCAACCAGGCGTGAATTGGGAATATATCCAAGACACTCATCATCTGAAAGGAGGGCTGAAAAAGAAAACTCGTCTTACAGGATGGACATTCGATTCCATAAGGAAATACGGATCTTACTCAACTGGGGAAGGGAAGACTTCGACTGAAGAGTGCATGAGATATATTATTTATTACCGTCAGAACATAGATAACATACTCGTATGGAAGATTATCCACAACCGATTACTGGGTTAATAAAGGATAAATCGACCGAAAAGAAAGGGCATCAGGATACCGGTTACTAGGTATAAAATGATGACCAATCAAAAGGAGAAACAATCATTACCCAACAAAAGGGTAAAAATGAAAGATGACTCGCGGGGGATAAATTGCTTGACAAAAGCGATTATCCGAGATATAACACCGGTTACTAGGTGGTATACTCAAAAAATGAAGGAATATCAATACCGAATATTGAATAAAGATAACCAATAAAGAGGGGATTACATCTACCGGTTACTGGGTAGAAAACCACAAATATAGGACTTACAACTACCGGTTACTGGGTAGAAGGCCAGGAAGATATCCATTGGGGAAGGTGGATAATTACTGGTTACTGAGTAATTGAACAACCGAACCACAGGGAGCTGCAGGGGAAATAATAAGAAAGGAGTCAATCTAGGAACAAACTAGAGAGACGCAATGAAACAAGACTCAACCCGATGAGGATATAACTCAGGGGAGTAATTCCATCCCAATACATATTTAGGGAGGAAACTGAAACAATAATCATCCACGAGGATATAACTCAGTGGGGAATGATGAAAGAAGGATAGAAATTCATTGCCTAAGGGATGACTCTATATGGAGAGATCATACACAAACATCTGCTTGGGGAAGAACATTTCACCAATAGCAGGAAATAACAAGCAAAGATATATGGCAAAAGATGCAACATGAATATATGAATGCTATGATTATGCATGTATATACGTGGTTTATGTATGATTAATGCTGACAAACAAACATATCTAACAAAAACAGGTCCAAGAATCAATGGACAGACATCCGGTATATCATCTCAAAAGAGAAGGTCAGGCCCACAGGAGAAATCCAATCTGGTGGGGATCATCAAATACCAGGACGTACAGACTGCTGCTATGGGAACAAGCAGGGTCGCTGGGGATCAGAGACTACTGTTGGGGATAAGCAAAGGTCACAACTACCAAATGTTGGGGATCTTCCAACAATTCTCGGGATCACGCGGAGATGCGGATAAGATCAGTCGTAGAAGAACTCTACTGGGGATCTCATTGGGAGATGACGTGAAATTCTGTGGGGAATAACCACCAAATAGAAACACATCAACCAAACATTCTCTTCTAACGGCTGAAGAAACACCTTTGGCACCGGGAGAAGGAACAAATCAATCTGCTGGGGAGAGAGATAACACATCTTCCAATATCATACTGGGATCAGAAAACGTCTAAGCTGGGGAAGCCACTGAGTCACCGCCAGGGATTTGCTGCTGACTAGACAAAAGATCCATCGTAGAAGAAACTCTACTGGGGAGTTCAACACAGATAATGTGAAATTCTGTGGGGAGCAACCACCGATAGAAGTTCCAAACTTCTCACCTGCTGGGAAGACATCTCATCCTATGCGGGAGAACCACCGCTCCGCTGGGGAAGGAAATAAACATTTTCAACACCAGCTCTGCTTAGAGGGAACCTTCCCATAAGGAGGGAAAACCAATTATCATGCTTTGATCAGGCAACTCCACTGGGGAAGACTAAAGGCGATCAAACTGGGGACAATCTACTGTGAGCAACCCTACCGGGGATGAGTTATAGGCAAACCCGCTGGGGAGAAACTATAATCCAAACTGCTTGAGGATTTCCACTCATGCTGGGAATTCCTGCTCACACTATGGGAGATTTCCGTTTATGCCGAGGGAAAGACCAGCTTCCTCGAAAATAGATAGCATACAACTTTTATCAATGTATAAGGGATTTTAGGTCAGTCCACACAAAGGATGACAACCATATAATTGATAAAGCACAAATGCTAGACTCATACTCTCTGGGGATCTGAGGATGGAGGTATACACA
Organism: Lathyrus oleraceus; assembly: GCF_024323335.1. Lineage (NCBI taxonomy): Eukaryota > Viridiplantae > Streptophyta > Magnoliopsida > Fabales > Fabaceae > Lathyrus > Lathyrus oleraceus. The sequence goes on from NC_066584.1 coordinate 246,897,165, forward strand.
TCTCCAAAAGATCAAGGCTAAAACTCCAGACTTTCTAGGGACTTGATGATGTATCACCCTTCTCTGCGCTCGCTGAGGAGACAACCTGAAAGATGATGAAGAGGATACAAATATGCTAGGAATATGAACAAATGTCTTACCCTTTTGGAGATCATACTATCCTTGGGAGAGCACTAAAGATATTCCATTTATCCTTTCAGTCATTGTAAATGTTCACTTTGTTTAAAAAAATAGTTTATAAAACTTTATTTGTTTAAAATGAATGATATTTATCAACTAAATCATGCAAACATTTGTTGAACAGAAACAAATAAGAGTGCAAAGAATTGGATAAGGCTTGAATTTATTTGATAGAACGGTAGTCCGCAAATGGCGGGACTCCATGGATCTTTACAAATTGAAATTGGTGATATATATTGGAAAAGAGAAACATTGAACACAATGACCATTTCTCCACCAACTCCGAATCCAATGTATTTGAAGCTTCAGTTGATGATGACTGAGCGAGAATCTTTAACAGACGACAGCTTGTAGAATAAAGTCTTGTCAGGATGCAGTTACTTGCCAAAATACCTAATTTTTGCCTAGATTGCCCCAGGGTAAGGTACTCAATCTAGCGGGATATATATATTCATTTTTTTTATGTCTCTAACTTTTGCCTGGACCGCCCTTTTGGGTTTTCAATCCACCGAGACGCTCATTTTTGCCTAAGTCGCCCTTTCGGGTTTTCAACTTAGCGAGCTATTCTGTTTTTATTTTAGGCGAAGTATTTCTTGACTGCATCTGAATTCACAGGACAAGTGAAATCCTCCCCATCCATAGTTGTAAGTATCAAAGCACCGCCTGAAAAAGCTCTCTTAACAATGTACGGACCTTCATAGTTTGGAGTCCACTTGCCCCTGGAATTGGGCGCGAAAGATAAAACTTTCTTGAGCACGAGGTCACCTTCTCGGAACACACGAGGCTTGACCTTCTTATCAAAGGCTTTCTTCATCCTTTGCTGATATAACAGACCATGACACATGGAAGTTAATCTCTTTTCTTCAATCAAGTTCAGCTGGTCATAACGACTCTGAACCCATTCAGCCTCAGTCAACTTGGCTTCCATCAAGACTCTCATTGATGGGATCTCAACCTCCACTGGGAGCACAGCCTCCATTCCATATACAAGAGAGAAAGGGGTTGCCCTTGTTGAAGTGCGGACAGATGTACGATAGCCGTGCAAGGCAAATGGCAACATCTCATGCCAATCTTTGTACGTAACAACCATCTTCTGGATAATCTTCTTGATGTTTTTGTTAGCAGCTTCAACAGCCCCATTCATCTTGGGTCTTTAAGGAGAAGAATTATGATGTGCAATCTTGAACTCGCTACACAACTCTTTCATCATCTTGTTGTTCAAGTTAGATCCATTATCAATAATGATCTTGTCTGGCACACCATAACGGCATATGAGTTGATTCTTGATAAACTTCACAACCACCTGCCTGGTCACATTCGCATATGATACAGCTTCTACCCACTTGGTGAAGTAATCAATTGCTACGAGAATAAAACGGTGACCGTTCTACGCCTTTGGCTCTATCATGTCAATCATGTCAATCCCCCACATGGAGAAAGGCCATGGTGATGAAATAACATTCAGAAGTGTCGGGGGAATATGAATCTTATCCGTATAAATCTGACACTTGTGGCATTTCTTCACATATTTGCAGCAGTCAGACTCTATTGTCAGGCAATACTAGCCTGCTCTCAACATCTTCTTAGCCATATGAACCCTCATGGACTTCAGTCATCAACAGGTCTGCTTCGTGTCTATCCACGCATCTGAGCAGAACCATGTCAAAATTCCTCTTATAAAGCACATCACCATTAAGGTAGAAACTGCCAGATAATCTCCTCAAAGTCTTCTTGTCTTTAACAGATGCCCCAGGCGGGTAAATATGACTTTGGAGAAAGCATTTGATATCATAATACCATGGCTTATCATCTTTCACTTCTTCAACTGCAAATACATGAGCTGGCCTATCCAAACGCATCACAGTAATGTTGGGGACTTGATTCCAGAATTTCACCACAATCATCGAAGCAAGCGTAGCAAGAGCATCTGCCATCCGATTCTCATCTCGAGGAATATGATGGAAATCAACTTCAGTAAAGAAAGTTGAAATCCTCCTCGCATAGTCTCTATATGGGATGAGGCCAGGCTGATTCGTCTCCCATTCACTCTTAATCTGATTGACAACAAGGGCCGAATCACCATAAACATCGAGATGTTTGATCCTAAGATCAATACATTCTTCCAATCCCATAATACATGCCTCATATTCTGCCATATTATTCGTGCATTTGAAAGTTAGCCTTGCTGTAAAAGGAAAATGTGTGCCCTGGGGAGTAATAATCACTACCCCAATACCATTTCCATATTGATTAACAGCGCCATCGAACACCATACCCCATCGGGAACCAGGCTCTGGCCCTTCATCGAGCGTAGGCTCATCACAATCTTTCATCTTCAAATACAGAATCTCCTCATTTGGGAAGTCGTACTGAACAGACTGATAATCTTCAATTGGTTGATGTGCCAAATGGTCATCCAAGATACTTCCTTTAATAGCTTTTTGAGCTCGATACTCAACATCATACTCAGACAACAACATCTGCCAACGGGCAATCCTCCCAGTTAAAGCAGGCTTCTCAAAGATATACTTAATTGGATCCATTTTGGATATCAACCAAGTGGTATGATTCAACATATACTGGCGTAAGCGCTTAGCGGCCCAAGCCAAAGCACAACATGTCTTCTCAAGCATTGAGTATCGAGACTCACAATCAGTGAACTTCTTACTCATATAGTATATAGCATACTCTTTCTTCCCTAATTCATCTTGCTGACCCAATACAAAACCCATAGAGTCTTCAAGAACGGTCAAGTACATAATCAAGGGTCTCCCTTCCACAGGCGGAGACAGAATCGGAGGCTCGGACAGATGCTCTTTGATACTGTCAAAGGCCTTCTAGCAATCCTCGGTCCAATCATGATGCTGATCTTTCCGGAGGAGCTTGAATATTGGCGCACATGTGGCAGTCATGTGGGATATAAATCTGGAAATATAATTCAAGCGGCCAAGAAAACCTCGGACTTGCTTTTCAGTTTTGGACGCAGGCATCTCTTGTATTGCTTTGACCTTTGCAGGATCAACCTCAATACCTCTTTCACTGACAATCAAGCCCAATAACTTGCCGGAACGAACTCCAAATGTTCACTTGTTCGGATTCAGGCGGAGTTTGTACTTCCTCAAACGCTGAAAAAGCTTCAACAAGTTCTCTACATGTTCAACTTCCGTTTTCGACTTTGCAATCATATCATCAACATACAGCTTGATCTCCTTGTGCATCATATCATGAAACAAGGTAGTCATAGCTCGTTGATACGTGGCTCCGGCGTTCTTCAAATCGAAGGGCATCACTCGATAACAAAATGTTCCCCAAGGTGTGATGAATGTTGTCTTCTCCATATCCTCGGGTTCCATTTTAATCTGGTTATAACCGGAAAATCCGTCCATAAATGAGAAGACATTAAATTTAGATGTATTGTCTACCAATATATCAATGTGTGGTAGAGGAAAATCATCTTTCGGACTAGCTTTATTCAAGTCTCTATAGTCCACACACATTCGGACTTTTCCGTCTTTCTTAGGCACAGGCACAATATTGGCCACCCATTGAGGATATGTAGAAGTCACCAGAAACCCCGCATCAATTTGCTTCTGAACTTCTTCTTTAATTTTCAATGCCATATCAGGATGAGTTCTTCTGAGCTTCTGCTTCACAGGCACGTACTCAGGCTTCAAAGGCAGGAAATGTTGCACGATATCAGTATCTAGATCAGGCATGTCTTCATATGACCAGGCAAAGACGTCGACATATTCTTGTAGCAACTCAATCAATCCCTTCTTGACAGACTTTACCATGAGTGCCCCAATCTTCACTTCACGAACACAATCTTCAGACCCGAAGTTGACTATTTCCAGATTCTCAAGATGTTGCTGAATGATCTTCTCTTCGTGCTCAAGCAGACGGGTAATCTCGTCAGGAATCTCTTCAACATCATCTTCTTCGGCCTCAAATACAGGGAACTCAAAGTTGGGAGATTGTGTTGGATCATTATGTTCAATGTGTTTGATCAACCTGCATAATGATTTTGGATAAAAGAGATTTCAGAATTCAAACAAGGCAAATCATTATGCAGATGAAAAGATTGATTTTATTCTTTTTTTTTTAGGGTTTTTTAGTGATCACCAATTTCATGCAAAAAAGCAAAAAGCAAAAATAATTTGGAAAAACAAACATTTAACATGTAATTATTGAATGAATATCATTGTATTAATGTGCCAACAATGTCATCACTTCTCCTTTTGGCATGGGAGAAGGGTTTTTAAACAAAAGTGAACACATTACATGGACTTATGGACAACTGTTGGAACATCAACAGCGACCCAATTATCGTAGATTCCTTCAGGGATGACAAAGTTGCCAGAATCTTCCTCTGCATCATCTTCCACTATAGCAGCAGCCTCTTGGTCTTCGACCGTATGGATGAAACCTCCACTCTGGAACAGCCCATGCTCGTTGAAAGTGCCTGAAGAATACCCTATGCCAGCCCGAGACTTATTATCTTCCAGCTTAATCATTTGTTCTAAACCAGTAGTTGCGCCACGCTCAATGGCCAACTTCGCATCATTGTAGGATACAAATGAAGAAGTTCCTTTCCTTGAAGGCTCAACAATAGATAAGGCCCTGCGTCCCAACCTCATCCTCAACGTCTATATAGAAAAAGGAAGATAAATGGCTTACCAAGAGAGCCTTCTCTTCCCCTATCACCACCAACTTCTTATTATTGACGAATTTTAACTTCTGGTGTAGGGTGGATGTCACGGCGCCTGCCTCGTGAATCCATGGTCTGCCAAGCAAGCAACTATATAATGGGTGGATATCCATGACCTGGAAAGTGATCTGGAAGTCACTAGGTCCAATCTTGATTGGGAGTTCAATTTCGCCAATCGCAGTTTTCCTGGATCCATCAAAAGCTTTGACTACCACTCCACTCTGCCTCATGGGAGGCCCCTGATAAGAAAGTTGGCCAGAGTGGATTTCGGCAACACATTTAGCGATGATCATGTGTCTACTAGCACATTAGACAGGGCGTCATCCTTGTAGTTCATGGAAATGTGTAGAGCCAAATTGTGGTCTTTTCCCTCCTCGGGAAGATCACCATCGCAAAAGCTCAAATTTTTACAAGCAGGTATGTTTGCAACAATGCTATCAAACTGTTCAATTGTGACATCGTGATCCACGTATGCCACGTCCAACACCTTCGGCAAAGCTTCGCGGTGTGGCTCTGAATTCATCAACAAAGATAGGACAAATATCTTTGATGGAGTTTGAAGCAGTTGATCAACAATGAAATTCTAGTAACAGACTATCGATGTCACACTGGATGTTATGACATCCAATTCTGCGCAGACAAGTAATGTATGCAGAAAGTAAATGTAAAAAGTAGTAAATGACACAGAGAATTGTTTACCCAGTTCGGTGACAAACACACCTACTCTGGGGGCTACCAAGCCAGGGAGGAAATCCACTATAAGAGGTATTAATTCAAGACTTAAACCACCAGTTTAATCCTATCACTTAAGACCTACCCAATGCAATTTCAATCTAAACTAAGACCTGAGTACCTACTCACTCCCCCTCAATCACAACAGTGATTACAACCATTAAGACTTTTAAAGTTAGTGGTGAAGATATACTTCAAACAACTCTTGATTATGCTTAAAAGCTTTAATCAAGAAACACAGCACTCACGCTTAAAAGCTTAGAGTGACACAACAATTACAACTCAATAAACACCCTAGTCCAATGCAATCATCTAGGTGATAATTGCTTGGCTCACAAGTAAAACCTCATTCAAGACACAATGAAAGTACAACAATGATATATAATGATATATTGAATTCTTCACGCTTCAAATCACTGAATTGTTGAAAGTAAGATTGCCATCCTTTTATAATGCAGTACTTGGGCCTTGAACTTGAATTTCATAGAATTAGGGTTAAGCAAGTTAACCTAATTTCCACACATTAGGGTGCTAACAAATAGGCTATATGCTTGGTCTCTTAATTTTAGCACAGCTGTTAGTTTCTTGAAAATCATCCTGAGATAAATACTAAAATATAACAGAAAAATTAGCCTATACTTTAGCATCTGCTGTCAGGGATGAATGTCATAACATTCAGTTTGACATCCAGAAAATGCTGTCATGAATGAATGTCATGACATTCAGTTTGACATCCAGTAAATCTTGTATTTGCTAATCCTGCAGCATACTACATCCTGTATTAGATAATCCTGCAGCATACTACTTAAGCATGTCATGACATCAGTCAAGACATCTAAGTACAGTAAGTGTTTTAACATAAAATGCAGCCAATCAAAAACATCTACAAACTCCCCCTTTGGCAAATTTTTGGCTTAAACAACTTGGCATCACAACAGAGTTCACAACAGCAGAAAGCACACATCCAAGCAGAGAATCAAATTAGCTAATACACTTAGCAAACATAGAAGTTAAACTTCAACCAGCAGCAGCACAAGAGAAGATCAAGCAGAGAGCAAACAGCAACATAACCTCTTGTTTAGAGGACCTTCAACTTCAAAGAAATTTGTTGTCCTGGGGTACAAGTGTTACTCCCCTTTTTTGCCAAAATGTTGCCAAAGCAACACTTAATATTACAGACCAACAAAATAAAAATACAAGCAATTATCAGAAACCCAAGAAATGTTCTAGTCATCTGACTCAATGTCAGCATCATCATCTGTGCCATCATCAGGACTGGCATCTGCTTCTCCCTCTTCACCTTGTCTTTCAGCTTCTTCTGCAACAGCAGCAGCTTCACCAAATTCTCCACCATCAGCTAGCACATCACCTTCAATCATCTCTAAAGAGCTAATCAATTTTTCCAAGTTCAACTTCCTTGCCTCTAATTCCCTGCAGGTTTTTTTGAGCATTGCAATGACAACATCTTTACCTGGCTGATTGCTTACACGTGATGTCTCACCTGATGTCATGACAATGTCAGGGACATGGGTACCTAGGAACAACTTATGATTGAAAGACATAGGGATGTCTCTTTTCTTCACTTAATCATTCTCAATTAAGATATTTGGAAACTGATTCAAAACAATACCACAGATGAGAGAAGGAAATGCTATAGGACCCTTCACACTGAAGCTTCCTGCATGCTTCAAAGTTTGATCAAAAATATAGGAGCCATAGTCAAATTTGGCTTTGGTTCCAACAACATATTTAAACTTTCCAAGCATTACAGCAACTGTAGATTTATGATTGGTGGGCACCCAGTTAGCAGCTCCAATCTTGTGCAGCATTGCATACTTGACACTCAGTTTACTTGCCACCAATTTTCCTTTGAGAGGCCACTTCCTTACCTGATTAGCAGTGATGACTTGACAGATTTTGTTGTCAGTCACCTCAAGCTCAGGTTGAGCTTCATCAGGCCTTCCCAAATACTTGTTGATCACTGAAGGAGAGAAATTTACACACTTTCCTCTCATATACACTTTCCTGGATTCCTTAGACTTGCCATCAGCACATTCTTCAGACAAATTAACAATAAATCCCATTACCAACATCTCATAGCACTTTGAAAACTGAGTCACAGTCTTCATTAAACCAGCCTCTTGAATCAGATCCATAATATCCTTACAGTCTAGGACATTCTGAGCTAATTCTCTTTCCAAAGCCAGCCTCTTCTGATAAACATATTTCCACCTGTTTACACTTGAAGCAAAATGGAAAGATATGTTGTCAATTGGTACCTTAGGGACACTAGCTGCAAGCTTGCTAGTGGTTGGCTTCTTCTTTGACAGAATGTCAGAGACATTACAAGGAACATCTGAGTCAGACTCAACAACAACACACTTGGTCTTCTTTTTCTTGGGCACCACTTTGCTCCAAGATTTGGTTGGACCATGAACTTTCCTCTTGAGGGAACTCTCGATTGCCACCGTTGTCTTGGAAGAGGTTGGAACATCAATCTTCTTTCTAGGGGACCTTTGAGCCACAGTTTTCTTTTCTCTCCTAGTCCTAACCCTTTTGGCTATGCTTGGGAGGACAGAGGATAACAACTCATTATCAGAAAATTCCTCCAGGTCTACTGTTTCAGCCTCACTGTTAGGGTTGTCACTGACATCACGAGTGACATGAACTTCCTCACCAGCCACATTATCTAAGGGTTTGTCAACATTTGACTCCTTATGGGCATCAGTTTGCTCAACATCATCAGAGATATTCTTTCTTAAAGACTCAGTAATTTCTTGATCAGCAACACTATCAGGTTCAATAGTGTTTAAGGGAATGGAAACCCCAGGGACCTCATGATTTCCAGATAGTATTTCAGTCACTATAGTGGCAATGGCATTGTGAACATACCTGGAACCTTCTTTGGTTCGTTCCTCAAGAACGATGGATGAGGAGAAGCCTGATACAGTTTCTTTAGGTCTTCTTGCATGTGGGGTATTCACAGAGTCAGCAACAGGATCTTCTCTGTTAGGGTTGCTTGGTTCAGTGCTAGGAGAACAAGGCATGTTCTTGGAAGGAGAAGAGTTGGATTGTTGAGACATGATGAGTATCTTAGAGACGAAATGAAAAATTTCTCTAAGAGGATTCTTGCGTGAATGGAAGTTGAAAGAGTGGAAGAAGTGACGCTTGTTGCAAGTGAAATAACTATTATCTGTTGACCAATCAGAGCACACTTTCAATTGTTTAATAATTTTAAATATTAAATAGTAAATTCCTAACATCCTTAGTTGCTATAATTCCTCAGAAAGACATATTCCCAACTTGCCCCTTAAATTTTCAAACTGAGTAGCATCCAAAGCCTTTGTAAAAATGTCAGCAAGTTGTAGTTCAGTTGCCACATGTTCCAAGGTAATCACTTTGTCTTCTACCAGATCTCTTATGAAGTGATGTCTAATGTCAATATGTTTGGTCCTGCTATGTTAGATAGGATTCTTTGAAATGTTGATGGCACTGAGATTGTCACAGAACAATGTCATGACATTCTGAGTGACATTGTACCCAGTCAGCATTTGTTTCATCCATACCAGTTAGGAACAACTGCTTCCAGCTGCTATATACTCAGCTTCTGCAGTGGATAATGATACACAGTTCTGTTTCTTGCTGAACTAGGATATGAGATTGTTTCCCAAGAAGAAACATCCTCCTGATGTGCTTTTTCTGTCATCAGCACTCCCAGCCCAATCAACATCACAATACCCAGATAAGATAGGCTCAGAGCCATGAGAGTAGAGCATACCATAATCACAAGTCCCATTAATATACTTGAGAATCCTCTTGACTTTATTTAAGTGACTCACTTTGGGTTCTGCTTGGTATCTAGCACACACACCAACTGCATAGGCAATATCAGGTCTACTAGCAGTTAGATATAGTAGGCTACCTATCATGCTTCTATACAAGCATTGATCAATACTAGAACCTCCTTCATCTTTAGTTAACTTTAAATGAGTAGGTGCAGGAGTTCTTTTGTGACTAGTATTATCCATACCAAACTTCTTAACTATGTTCTTGGCATATTTGCTTTGGGAGAGAAACATAGAATCTTCCATCTGTTTAACTTACAGTCCAAGAAAATAAGTCAATTCCCCAACCAAACTCATTTCAAATTCAGATTGCATCTGGTTAACAAAATGTTTCACCATTCTATCTGACATTCCACCAAAGACAATATCATCCACATATATTTGGGCAATCATGATTTTTCCATCTTCATCCTTCACAAATAAAGTCTTATCTATCCCTCCTTTTGTGTAACCATTAGTAGTCAGAAATTCAGTAAGCCTCTCATACCAAGCTCTAGGAGCTTGCTTCAATCCATACAGAGCTTTCCTCAACTTGTACACATGTTTTAGTAGATTAGGATCACTGAACCCTTTAGGTTGTTCCACATAGACCTCTTCATTCAAGTAGCCATTTAAAAAGGCACTCTTCACATCCATTTGGAACAATTTGAACTTCAGAATGCAGGCAACACCTAACAGCAACCTTATTGACTCAAGTCTTGCAACAGGTGCAAAAGTCTCATCAAAATCAACCCCTTCAACTTGAGTATACCCTTGTGCCACTAGTCTTGCTTTATTCCTAGTGATTACTCCTTTCTCATCAAACTTGTTCTTGTAAATCCACTTGGTACCAATGATGTTAGTCCCTTCAGGTCTTGGAACTAATTCCCATACTTCATTCCTTTTAAATTGCTCCAGTTCATCTTGCATAGCATTGATCCAATATTCATCAGTCAGAGCTTCTTTCACATTTTTAGGTTCAACCTTGGATACAAAGCAGGAATTTGAGCTATTCTCCCTTGATCTGGTAATCACACCACTATTGGGATCTCCTATGATAAGATCCTTAGGGTGGTCTTTCTGAATCCTGATAGAAGGCACCTTGTTGGATGCTTCTAACTCAAGTCCAAGAGGAGTATCCTGTACATTTTCTGTTGAAGTCTCAAGGAATGTTCCAACATCCTCTATGACATTGGATTCTTCATCTTTATCATCAACAATAACATATATGGATTCCATCAGGACATTATCATCAACAATAACATTTGGGGTCCATTTTTCTTCTCTGTTCACGATCTGTAAGAATGTAACATTTGCTTCCAAAGATATAAAAGTACTTCACAATAGGTTTTCTGCCTTTCCATATTTCATACAGAGTGGAAGAGGTTCCCCTTCTCAAGGTAACTCTGTTGTGAACATAGCAAGCTGTGTTCATAGCTTCAGCCCAAAAGTGCATAGGAAGTTTCTTTGGATGAATCATAGCTCTAGCAGATTCTTGAATAGTTCTGTTCTTCCTTTCAACTACTCCATTTTGCTGAGGAGTAATAGGTGAGGAAAACTCATGACTTATTCCTTCAGATGAGCAGAAATCATCAAACTTGGAATTTTTAAACTCCTTTCCATGGTCACTTCTTATTCTGATAACACAACTATCCTTTTCTCTTTGGAGTCTTATGCATAGATCTTTGAAGACATCAAATGCATCTGATTTTTCTCTGATGAAGCTTATCCATGTGTATCTGGAATGGTCATTAACAACCACATAAGCATATCTCTTCCCACCAAGACTTTCAACCTGCATAGGTCCCATTAAGTCCATGTGCAAAAGTTCCAGAGTTTTGGATGTTGTAGGAAGTCCAAGCTTAGGATGTGACATCTTGGTTCGCTTGCCAACCTAACATTGTCCACAGACTTTTCCTTCATCAATAAGCAGCTTTGGGATTCCTCTAACTGCTTCCTTGGATATGATCTTCTTCATTCCTCTTAAATGAAGATGTACAAGTCTTATATGCCACAGCTTCACTTCCTTTTCTTCCTTGGCTAAGAAGCACATTGAGGAGTAGTTTGAGACTTTAGGTTCCCATAGATAGCAGTTATCTTTGGATCTGGATCCTCTCATAACTTCCTTATTTTCTCCATTTGTCACAACATATTCTTCCTTAGTGAACTGTACATTGAAGCCTTGATCACATAGTTGGCTTATGCTGATGAGATTAACAGTTAGTCCTTTTACTAACAACACATTATTCAGTTCTGGAACTCCAGGACTGTCCAGCTTACCAACACCTTTGATTTTTCCTTTAGCTCCATCACCAAAGGTCACATAACTGGTAGTATGAGGTTATATATCTACCAATAAGTTATTCATCCCAGTCATATGTCTTGAGCAACCACTATCAAAATACCAGTCTTCTTTGGTAGATGCCCTTAGAGATGTGTGAGCTATTCTAGCAACCCATTGTTGTTTCTTGATAGGGGCATTATGCTTAGGTGCCTTCTACTCAGGTCTGACTTGAGGGGTCTGGTTAGGATAACCATGCAACCTGTAACAGAAAGGTTTTATGTGACCGAATCTTCCACAGTAGTGACATCTCCATCTTTGAAATTTCTTCTTTTGATGGTTGATCCTCCTGTTTCCATGATGTTGTGACATTGGTTGTGACTTCTGCTTGATTTTCTGAACTTCAGCCTTTGAGATTTTGAATTCAGATGAGGATTCCTTAACAAAGCCTAAACCAGACATGGTTCCTGATTTCTGTCCCACCTTTAGAATTTCTTCCAAAGTGTTAGTTCCTTTATTCAGCATTCTGATGGATTTTGTCATTTGATCTAGCTTAGAGGTCAGCAAGGTTATCTCACCATTTAGATCATCTATGACTGTCAGATGCTTCTTCTTCTCAGCTTCTAGCTCCTTGATAAGTTTCTTCTGCTTTTCTCCTTATAGACACACTTCTGCACTTTTGACACATAACTCTTTATATGAAGCAGCAAGTTCATCAAATGTAAGTTCATCTCCACTTGAGTCATCATCAGAGGCACAGACACTAGTTAGTGCAGTGACACGTTTTATAGATTCTCCTTCTGATTCACTCTCAGAGTCTCCATCAGACCAGGTGACAGATAGTCCCTTCTTTTGCTTCTTGAGGAAGGTAGGACATTCAGCTCTAATGTGTCCAAAACCTTCACATCCATGACACTGGATTCCCTTGCATTGGTTGGACTTTTCTTCAGATTTTGATCTTCTACTGATGTCAGATGAAGTGTTCTTGACATTTGGTCTACCTTTTTAATCAATCTTCTTTATGAACTTGTTGAACTGTCTTCCAAGCATGGCTATAGCTTCTGATATACTTTCATCACCTCCAATATTTCCTTCTTCTGAATCCTCTTCAGTATTTGATACAAAAGCTATGCTTTTGTTTTTCTTTTCAACATTCTCACACAAGCCCATTTCAAAAGTTTGGAGAGAACCAATAAGCTCATCAACCTTCATATTGCAGATATCCTGAGCCTCTTCTATAGTAGTAACCTTCATGGCAAATCTCTTGGGCAATGATACGAGAATCTTTCTTACAAGTTTTTCTTCAGACATTTTCTCTCCTAAGCCTCCAGAAGTGTTGGCAATTTCAAGAATATTCATGTGGAAGTCATGAATAGTCTCATCCTCTTTCATCCTCAGATTTTCAAACTTAGTAGTCAGCATCTGGAGTTTAGACATCCTTACCTTGGAGGTACCTTCATGAGTTGTTTTGAGAGTATCCCAAACTTCTTTAGCCGGTTCACAGTGATGCACCAGTCTGAAAAATGTTCTTATTTATCCCATTGAACAGTGCATTCAAAGCCTTAGAGTTTCTAAGAGCTAATGCCTCTTGCTCTTTGTCCCACTCTTCTTCAGGAATTTGCATAATGATTCCATCTTTACCTGTCTTCGTTGGATGTTCCCATCCTTTGTTGACAGCTCTCCAGACCTTGCTATCCAGAGACCTCAAGAAGGCTATCATACGAGGTTTCCAGTCATCATAGTTAGAACCATCCAGCATGGGTGGTCTATTTGAGAATCCTACATCCTTGTCCATGGTACTAGAAAGTAACGTCCCTAGATCTCACCCAAAAACTAACAGGCAGGGTGCCTGCTCTGATACCAATTGAAATTCTAGTAACAGACTATCAATGTCACACTGGATGTTATGACATCCAATTCTGCGCAGACAGGTAATGTATGCAGAAAGTAAATGTAAAAAGCAGTAAATAACATAGAGAATTGTTTACCTAGTTCGGTGACAAACACACCTACTCTGGGGGCTACCAAGCCAGGGAGGAAATCCACTATAAGAGGTATTAATTCAGGACTTAAACCACCAGTTTAATCCTATCACTTAAGACCTACCCAATGCAATTTCAATCTAAACTAAGACTTGAGTACCTACTCACCCCCCCTCAATCACAGCAGTGATTACAACCATTAAGACTTTTAAAGTCAGTGGTGAAGATATACTTCAAACAACTCTTGATTGTGCTTAAAAGCTTTAATCAAGAAACACAACACTCACGCTTAAAGCTTAGAGTGACACAACAATTACAACTCAATAAACACCCTAGTCCAATGCAATCATCTAGGTGATAATTGCTTGGCTCACAAGTAAAACCTCATTCAAGACACAATGAAAGTACAACAATGATATATAATGATATATTGAATTCTTCACGCTTCAAATCACTGAATTGTTGAAAGTAGGATTGCCATCCTTTTATAATGCAGTACTTGGGCCTTGAACTTGAATTTCATAGAATTAGGGTTAAGCAAGTTAACCTAATTTCCACACATTATGGTGCTAACAAATAGGCTATATGCTTGGTCTCTTAATTTTAGCACAGCTGTTAGTTTCCTGAAAATCATCCTGAGATAAATACTAAAACATAACAGAAAAATTAGCCTATACTTTAGCATCTGCTGTCAGGGATGAATGTCATAACATTCAGTTTGACATCCAGAAAATGTTGTCATGAATGAATGTCATGACATTCAGTTTGACATCCAGTAAATCCTGTATTAGCTAATCCTGCAGCATACTACATCCTGTATTAGCTAATCCTGCAACATACTACTTCAGCATGTCATGACATCAGTCAAGACATATAGGTACAGTAAGTGTTTTAACATAAAATGCAGCCAATCGCAAACATCTACAAACAACATTATACTCACTCCTTTTGATGAGCCTCAGCATCTCATCACAGTCCTCTTTCAGAATGCCATGCTGGCCAACAGGGACAGGAGCTTTAGGAGATTTATTAACAACAAGTGCCGGATTCGGAGAAGGAGAAGAAGTCCCCACAGGACTGGAAGAATTATTAACAACATCAGCTCTTCTCATGTCATCTTGGGGTTTCCGCGGCGCCGAGAAAATACGACCACTGCGGGTCACACCATTGATATCAGATATACTCACAACAGAAGTGGAGGGAAACGAAACCTCCTTCCCATCTTCCAACGCAACTGCGTTATATCTGTAGGGAACAACTCTATCTGAGGAGTACGGGACAGGGCCCACTGGCTTGATAATAAGAGATGGAGAAACCTTCTTCTTACTGCCATCATATTTGACAACAACAGCTTCTGGTATTCTGAAAACAGGGGATATAACATTCACTTCATCCTCATCACGATTCTGAAGTATCTCGATCAGACCCTGATCGAGCATCTCTTGGATGTCCTTCCTGACTTGGCAACATCCTATCTCGTTGACAGTGCACACTCGGCATCTGTCATGGTCATGCTCATAGTGACTGTAGCTACATAACAGTCTATAAATCTCGACCAACGATTGCTTGATGTGACTGACATACAGGTCTTTATATTTTCCAGGGCAACCTTGGACCATATTCACAACATCTTTCCCATGCTCGGGCAATGGGTTCTTCTTTACAATCGGACCTACGTCCTCGAAAAACAAGATCCCACTTCTAACAAGGTCTTGCACCTTGGTCTTTAAGGGATAGCAGTTATCCACATCATGTCCGGGAGCATCGGAATGATATACACAATGAAGCTCAGGCTTGTACCACCACTGAGGGTTGGTTGGTACAGCGGGTGGGTCACGTGGAGTGATCAACTTTCTATCTATCAGCGACGGATAGAGCTCAGCACAGGTCATTGGAATTGGATCAAAAGTGACCCTCTTCCTATCATAGCTGGTGCTGGTATTGTTGTTGTTTCGAGGCTGGTAGGCCTGCTGTTGCGGACGATGCTGTTGTTGTTGATATTGTTGATGTTGTGGTTGTTGTTGATAATGTTGAGTTTCCCTGAAGGCAGGTGCTATATGAGCCACCTGGTGCTGGTTATTGGCAGGGCGAACAGTCTTCCTCTTCACATAGGGTCTTCTTTTGATATGGGAAGACACAACATGTGCCTCTCCCTCTTTCTTCTTTGCAAAAGCCCCATAACACTTTGCAGAAGAGCCTTCATCCTGGGTTAGACATCCTTCCCGGACTCCTTCCTCTAGCCTCATCACCATTTTCACCATTTCGGTGAAGTCCGAGGGAGCACTAGCTATCATCCTCTCGTAAGAAAATGAACTCAAGGTCTTCAGAAAGATCTTGGTCATTTCTTTCACCTCGAGGGGGCACAATCTATGCGGCCAATTCACGCCACCTCTGGGCGTACTCCTTGAACGTTTCCTTCTCCTTCTGGGACACAACCCTCAGCTGATCCCTATTGGGAGCCATATCAACGTTGTACTTGTACTGCTTGACGAAAGCTTCGCCAAGGTCATTGAAGGAGAGAATGGTCGCACTATCCAGACCCATATACCATCTGAGTGCGGCACCGGACAGGCTGTCCTGGAAATAGTGGATGAGGAGTTGATCATTCTCAATTTGAATTGACATCTTGCGTGCGTACATCACAAGATGGCTGAGAGGGAAAGTGTTTCCCTTATATTTTTCAAAGTCAGGCACTTTGAACTTGATAGGGATTTTGACGTTGGGCACAAGGCACAACTCAGCAGCAGATTTACCAAAGAGGTCTTTCCCTCTTAGAGTCTTCAGTTCCTTGCGCAGCTCAAGGAATTGGTCGTTCATAGCATCCATTTTCTCATAAACATCTGGGCCCTCAGACGGATCAAAATGATAAATGGTGTTTTCAACTCTCGGTAACGTGTGCACAACGAGAGGTGGCACAGCAAGGACCGGGCTAGATGCCGATAGAGAAGTAAAGGTCGGAGCAAGACCCTCAGGTACTAAGTTCGCGGGCATCCCCCAGGGAAACCCGGTTGGCATAGCAGAAGGAGCAAAATGAGCGGTGGCGGAAGGCACAGTAGAGGAAGCTACCTATGAGATGACTTTCCTCGCGGGAGGAGTTGCAGGTATTGGAGAAGATTGGCTCTGAGCATCCAGCACTGACTCCATCATGGCAGTCAGCCTAGCTACCTCTTCCTTCAATTCAAGGATCTCTTGTTCAAGATGATCCACTAGCTTTGGTAGATTGGCCCTGGTGTTGTACCGGTGCTTCAGCTTGTCTTCAAAATAAATGAAGAACACAAAGTTAGACCACTGATCAAGAAGCCTTGAACAAAACCTGCTTATGCATATGATGCATGCAATGTTTGTGCATATGATTTGTTTTTATTTGAGGAACTTTTAGAGATCTATTTACAAATATCTGGAAACATTAATCTTTTAGACATATAATGGAATACTCATATCAATAATATCTGGAAAATTTTTTACACCAAAGAAGTACAGTCTTGGTAACCAAATACAATACAAGAGAGAAGGAAAATGAACATCCTATGGAACCCTAGAAATAATCGTCCAAAGCTCTCGAGATCGGAAGATAAGCTGCACGAAGCCTCTTTACCTCTCTCTCATAGGCTGCCTCCATATCTGCCTTCTCCTTGGCGAGTCGACCATACTTCCTATTCCAAAACTTGGAAGACTGAGGAAGAAGAGAAGTAACCACATCATTTGGCTCATCAATAATCTGATGCTCCAGAAACTCTATCACATCATCCTTATCTCTGAGTTGCTGAAGTAGCTCCTCTCGCTCAGGAACCCAAGCGCGTGAACGGTCTTCATCTCTCAACTCCTCTACTCCTTGGTTAGGGAGGGTTGAAGGCCCAACCATAACCATAGGTGTAGGTCTCGGATAGTCATAGGGCATGCGGTACTCAGAAGCTCTCCTCCTCACCCAAGAGGTGTAGGGTTCCAAAGCAATACAATTCTTTGGACCAAGCTCTTTCCTTCCCTTCCTATGAATCTTGTGCCAAGCGCGAACCATTCTGTCCTTCAAGTTCTAGGGATCTTTACCCTCTTGAAAAAATACACCTTCTAACAAAATGTTATTAGGTTTATCCTTTAAGGGAAACCCAAGCTGACGGCGAGCCAAAATAGGGTTATAGTTAATCCCACCACATGTACCAAGAAGAGGCACATTGGAGAATTCACCATAAGAGTCAATAATCTGGACACCATCATACACACGGGTATACCAAAAGATATCATCATTAGTTAGAGACATAAGTCTCGTGGACCACCGTAGACATCCTTTGTTCTCCTTGAAGGCGAGCGTCTATGGCAAGTGAGAAATAAACCACTTGTACAACAGAGGCAAACAACACACAATGGTACCACCACCCTTTGCAGTGTCGAAACGGGATTAAGAGTAGAGAAAATCCTAATGGCGTTCACATCCACAAAATTGTCGATGTTGGGGAATAACACTAGCCCATAGATGAGAAGTACAAATATGTCTTCAAAGGCGTCCTCACTCATGGCCTTCCCAAACAAAGTAGCTTGGGCAATGAGAAAATCGGACGGGAGACCTTGAATTCCACCTTTGGTAGTCATATGAGCAACAATCTCAGATACATCTATATGAAGCAGATCAACAATCTCTTGAGAAGAAGGAACTCTCTCCAAGCCACTGAACGACAACTGATCCAAGATAGGTATACCCACAAGATAGGCATACTCCTCAAGCGTGGGCAAAAGCTGGAAATCCGGAAAAGTGAAGCAACGGTACAAGGGATCATAGAACTGCACCAACACACTCATCAGACCTTCATCCACCTGAGTAGAAAGAATAGACAGAAGCTTCCCATGGCAAGCTTTGAACTCCAAGGGATCTAATACATAGGATGTCAAACTCCTTAACTCTTTCAAGTCGGGTTGTCTGAAACTGTACTTCTTCGTATTCCTTCTTTGCTTATACATGTCTAAAAATTTGCAAATAGACCTCTTAAGTTCCTTGAAATTTTCTCATTGTTGATGATATGGATGCAAATGAATGCATGAATGCATGGATGCAACAATCACACTCAAGGATCGAGCAAGTCACACCATACAAAGGTCACAGGATGGATCGAGTTATCCTCAATATCAATCATCCATTTTGGTGGATTATGGTTTACACCTTATCAACACCCAAGTTCCATTGATATTAAGGATATACGAGAACGAATCAACCGTGAATCAAGGGTTTGTTGCAAGTCACGAGCATGGAGTCTCGGTTAAGAACCACCCAATGGGAGTGTACTATGGTTAAACCTGACAATCATGTTCTAAAAAAGGTCCCCATAGTCATCATCTCATCTTTCGGATATTATCGGATAAAACGACTACTCGTCCTCCAAAAATATTCTCAAGAGAGACTCTTATGAGTGTAGTATCGCGTAACAATCGTATCAAATCTTAAACTTGAACGACCTTTCCACTACATCCTAAAATAGGCCAAGATGGGCTAGGTAATCTAAGGTCCTTGGCTTCTAAGGTATATATTGGAAAGAGTAATTCCTAACCACGACTACTCGTGTGACATTATTGATCCCAACAAGACCTCCACCAAGTGAATGGACTTGCAAGTCAACTTGCTAAGGAATAACTCCACACAAGTCAACAAGACTATGCCATTCTCCTATCATAAGTGTACTCGAGTTCAGGTATAGAACTCATCTCACAAGAGACCACCAAGCACACAAGCAATTGATATATATCAAGCAATTCATACATTACAAACAATACAGTCATCCCAAATTGGCACAAAAAATATGTTAGAAATAAATATAAACATACAATACAACAAAGGTAAAAAGTAGGCTAAATCCACTAGGAAAGATGACATCCCCAGCAGAGTTGCCACTTTTCTGTAGCGGGGTATTCGTTACCTTTAGATTTATTGACTAAATCAAAAGTAAATCATACAATTCGAGTCGCCACCGCACTTCTATTTATCCAAAGGAAAGGTTAGAAAGCAAACAAAAACCAAGAAGTTTTATCAAATCAAAAACTAATAAAAATGTCAGAGATCTGGGTAAGGGGGTTGGTTATACAATGGGAAGGTTTTAAGCACCCAAAACATCCTTAGTACTCTAAGGGAGCCCTTTTTGCAAAGTTGTATGGTAGGTTGGTATTTATGAAAATTATTTGTGCAAACATGATTGGGGAGATGAGAAAAGAATATACGTTATTTACAATTTTGTTGTTTGAATGGATGAACCCATTGCCTATGTACCACCACAAAGGTAGGATCAAAACCTCGTAGTTCGGGGTAAAAATCTCAAAATAAGTTGGTGAATTGATTTTATCAAAAGCCTTAAGTTCTTTTGTTATCAAAGGGAGAAACCTCAACCTAAACCAACAATCCACCATGTGAGAAGAGCTTCAACATACTAGTGAGGGATCCACCCTATAATAAGTATGGAAGACTTATAGTCCAATCACTAAGGATAAGGTGAGGTTTACATCAACCACTATGATAACTCAAATCTATGGCTAATGTTTATGAAAAAGGTTTTAACAAAGGTGGCCATTGGAACCACAAAAACAATTTGAAGTGAGTTGTATTTACAAATTAGAAGTATTCACAAAAATGAAGTCAAAGTTGACTTAGGATTCAATTCAAAATAAGTATTAAATGAAAAGAGTTTGAAAAATCAAAGGCATATGGCCTAGGTTTCTAGTTTGAAGATAATGTCAATGTTTGCACAAAATAAGTTTGGCTTGGGTTAGAGTAGAGAGAAGGAGAGAAGGGCTAGTCCTAAACATGCAAAGATGAGAGAAGAGAATAAAACCCTTGGAGTTCCTTTCTTAAAACCATAAAGATGATTCAAGATGCTCCTTTCCTTTGGACTTAGCAATTAACTCAAGCAATCAAACAAATATTCAATCAAGCTCTTAGGATCTCCATTTGGCTTGTCTCTCTTAGCTTGGATATTCATGACAATGGTCCTTCTTACTATCCCAAGATTGGAATCCCTATCACACAAGAACAAACAATCAAAAGGTTCACAACACAAATAAGAGAAATGGACAAAGAGTGAATTTAGATTAGGGGTCCTTTCAAGTCATCTTCAAGATTAAGCATTCTAAAGGCATGAGGCCTAGTTGCTCTTCAACAATTTTAGCATTCTAAAGGCATGAGGCATAGTTGCTCTTGAACTCCATTAAGCATAGGTGAGGTCCTAATTCTAAGTCCTTTCTCCTTTTTGCATTGGGTTCATACAAACAAAGACAAAACAAGCACAAGGCAATAGTATATTTACACAATAATGTGCTCAAGTGAGCAAAAGGCAAATGGCATAAACCTAAACATGAGCTCAAATGAGCAAAGGGAAAAGACAATATGAATAAATGAGCAAGAAATTAAATTGCATTAAAGTAAATTGCAAGAATTAAATGCTTGAATTAAAAGTTAGTAATTAGTAGTTAGTGTTAGTGTGCCATAAGGCAATTTAGCGCTATGTTAAGCAATCGTAAGTGGACTAATGTAGTAGTCACACCTATCTGAGGTCGGTCAATAAAACTATAGGCAAATAAACACAAGTTAGAGATCATGACTAGTAAGCCAAACTCCTACAACTTGCCATGCCAAAAGAAAAGAAGAATGACCTTGTATGAATTTCAGGTTCTTTGCTTGGCCAAGAAGCAACTTAACTTGGACACAAAGCAATTCACTTGATCTTTGATCAAGTTGAATTTGATTTGGATCAAAGAAGGTTAAGCCCATCATATGTCAAGGCTAACCACAAACCATTAACTCATTGGTCAAAAGAAAAAGAAGAAGATGAGAGATGAAGATGAAATGTACAAAATGAAAATTCAAAAGACATAACCAAAACACAATGATCAAATGTGAATGGGATCAATATCAATCAATGGTAAACAGAAGTGAAATCAAGATTAGAAGTCAAGAAAGGTCAAACACATTTTTGGTATTTTTGGAATTAAAATAATACATAAAATAAAATGAATAAATCATGGTCAAACTTCAAATCCAACTCAAATCAACTTGGATAAGTCCAATTGGATCATCATAAGTCTAACATGGTCAAACTAGGTTTGACAAATTTTCGCAACATTTTTTGAAAACAGAAACTATTTTTAAACAATTAAAAATGAAGAAAAATAACACAAATGGACTAAAATCTCAAATAAATCTCAAACCAATTAAGAAAGTGATGAGAATATTTTTCATAGACTTATCATCATCCACATGTATTAAGAAAATATTTTTGGCATTTTTGAATATAAAAAAGTATTTAAAATGAATTAAAAACAATCAAAAACAAAATAATTCACAAAAAATATCGAATGGAATCACAAAAATAATTAAAAATCAGATTATGAAACTAGAATTTAAGAGAATTTTTTTGCAATTGGTCCCATATTTTTGTGATTCCAAATAAAGGAGTTATGAATTTTTGAAAATAAATGGAATAAAAGAAAATAAAACAGAAATTATAAAAAAGAGAAAAAATCTGGAGCGTATGATCCAACCTCATTAATTGACGTGGACCATCATGTGGCTCAGATACGCATGCTCACCATGTACCTTAGTTAAACGCGTGGTATAATGAATTAAATGAAGTCAAACAAAAGCATGCCCAGGATTAGATCGTGGGAGCCTCATCCAAGGGTTCAGGATCAACCACGTGCAGATGGTGGTGGAAACCACCATCTTCTCCGGTGAGTTAACTAAATTCGGCCACCAGTTGCAGGTTTTGCAACCTCCACCAAATCAAACGTGCCTTATACCAAATTAAAACTGGGGTGATGTACATCACCCCTATAACCTTGGATTTCACTCAAGATCCCTATAGAAGGAGAAATCTGAGATAGAAAATCCAGGTGTTCAATCTGCAGAGCAACAATTCATGAAATTAAAGCCACCATTGGCTTGCCTCTCACACGAGGACTTCAGAAAACCAAGCAAACTCAAGCAAAGCACAATATATAGTGAGATTCGAAGCAAAACAGCTGAGATGTAAACCTTTGAAGTTCAGCTTTGATGAGCACGATCCACTCCAATCTCTTGCTTGCAGCTTGATCTTGAGGCGTGGAATGTGTGCAAGGCTTAGGAATTAGTATTGAAGATCAATTGATGTTGTTGAAAATCAAACTTGAAAAGTGAAATGAAAATGCAAATTTCCTTTAGTGTGAGGTTGGGATTCAATTCCAGCAGAGTTTTAGGTGCCTTCAGGTTGATCATTCAATGAAGCAAGCATCCTATTTATAGATGAAATGCAAAGCAAGCAAAGCAAAAACTCGTGTGCATGATCCTTGGGTCCTCCATGCATGGGCCTGTACAGGCGCATGTGAGGCCTAAAACCAAATGGAAATGAATGCTAAGCTTAAACCAAGTTGAATTAGACGTGTGATTTGAATGGCATTTGCTTGTGTAAGAAGATTTCATGTGAAATGCATAAATGGTCACAAATGTTCCTCTCTTTGAAAATCCCACTTGGAAAATCCAAACTGAAATTCTGGCGTAGTCAGAGTTCAGATGTTCTACTCCAAGTCATGACATCTGATCCAACATTATAACTAATACAGCAAGACAATTATACAAATTAAACCCTGTACTAATATGCTCACGTTCACAGATGTCACGACATCTGCTTCTATATCACCCTAGAATGGAGGAACACCTAGTTCTGTGCATCTGGTAGAAAGACTCAGTAGAAATCAACCATAGCACTAACTTTTGTTGTTTTCCTACATAGTAATCAGCAAGATGTCTCAATAGTGATTTGAACATCATCTGTTACATTATTCCAGTCTGCTGGCCTTGTACTTGTATTTCCTAAAATAAATGTTAAACAAGTTAATCTAATTTCCACTTAGTAGGGTGCTAACAAATAGGCTATTTGTTAGGTTCATTTAATGTAGTACAGTTGTTAGTTTCCTGGATTTTAGCTCAGTTGTTGGATTCCTGAAGGATAGCCTGAAAAAATGCTGAAACAGAAAAACTAACCATCCTACAATTTAGCACATGCTGTCAGGAATAAATGTCACGACATTCCGTTTGACAGTCAGAACATATACCTCATGCTGATTCAGTTATGTTCCTGAAAAATAGTTTGTGCTAAATTTGTTGTACTGTAAAAGACTAACCAGTCTCTACTTCAGTATCAGCATACATGACTAACTGTCAAGGCATCCAGTTTGACAGTTTCACAATGATCCTTTGGGTAGGTCTGTTATCCTCTTGGAGACCAGATTGAAATACTGAACTGAAGTAGAAAAACCAACTTGCCTATTATTCAGTATGTGCTGTTAATGATGAATGTCAAAACATTCTGATTGACATTCAAACAGAAGGCTATGTACCAGGTCTGATATTATCTTGATAAGTAGACTGAAATACAAGCTAAGTTAAGGCAGACAGGATTATAACATGCAGAAGGAAAACAAACACAGGAAATTGTTAACCCAGTTCGGTGCAACATCACCTACTCTGGGGGCATACCAAGCCAGGAAGAAGATCCACTATCAGCAGTACTAATTCAGAGTTAAACTCCCCTGTTTACAACTCTTCACTTAATCCCTACCCAATGCAATCTATACCTAGGAACTCCTAGATAGAAACCTCCAGTTTCCATTCCTGTCACTACAAAAACAATGTAATGTTAAACAACTTGAACTTGCTTCACAGCTTCGTTCAAGACCATAACAACTCTTGCCTACAGGCTTTGAGTTACAAATACTCTCAGCTTTGAACACTGAGAAACACATGGTAACCTTCCCACAGGTTGGGAGGTTTACCTCACACACACCCCTAATTTTTCATTCTAAGAGGCTTGCAAAAACTAGGTTACAATATGTTATTTATAACCTAATCACCCAACTGGATTTGGGCCTTCAGAAATCGCAACAAACTTCTTCTTTGCTGTTACAAAGTCAGCAGAAAATTTCTGCTACAAATAAGGTCTTCAATCTTTTAGTTCCTAAAATCTCTTCATATATATATCTCCATATTTAGAGCCTATATATTCTGATTGAGTCTTTAAGACCTCCACAAGGAAGTTAGGATATTCACCAAATATCCTCACTAATCCCAGAATACATACTGAATTAATTAATTCAGTTTTCTACACATGTACGATGTCACAGGCATGATGTCGTGACATCGTACATGACATGTTGGTCCAGATGTTGAACTTCTTCAACCCAACATATTAAAACAACAGAGATAATTGCATTATTTGTTTTACAAAATTAATGTCAATCCTAAGGTATTAACACAAACATAGGCATGTGACTAATGGTTGGAAAGCTCTTCACATAAGGAGCAAAAGCTATGTTGGACAAAAATCCATTTGGAGCTTGGAAAATTGTGAAAACTGGCCATGAAGTTTGATGTACAAAACATGTATTTGAAAAATTTGCCAAAAATGACCAACTTCAAGCCCTTTTGTTTCAATGATTAAAGACTCAAATGGAAAATCCTCCAACATCAAAGTTGTATATATTTTCAAGATAATAAATTTGGACTGAAATTTTGCATCATTTGGATTTTTAATGAGAAAGTTATGGGAACTTGAATTTGGACTTTTTCAAGATTCAATGGCTTTGGTCCAAAGTGACCTATAATGTTTTGTACTATCAAATGTGTTTCTTTTGGGATTATGAAATTTTGTCCAACATAACATTTGAAGTAGACATCTCAAAATTTCCAATTCACTTGGTCTCACCTTAAAATAATAAAAAATGAAGGAGTTCGGTCCTTGGGAAGTTGACCCAAAATTAGGGTTTCAGTCAAAATGACCTATAATGTTTTGAAATGAATGATGACCTTCCAAGTTTCAAATGAATTTTTGATGAACATTAAAGTTGTTCATATTTTTCTTAAGAACATTTTTTCTCTTGGGGTCATCTTCATTTGACAAACACATCAAAAGTTAGGTATCAGTGGACTTCAAAATAGTCAGATGACTTGACTGGTCAACTTCTCAAGTCCAAACTTCAAATCTTGATGAATGAATGTTTGAGGATACTGATTGTTAAAATAGCAAGTGTAATATTTTCACCAATGTAGTAATAAAAAGGGGTTTATCCCGAGTATCGGTCTCGAGGACTGCGTAGAAAGTATCAATTTATAATAATTCAATTAAACAAAAGTTCATATGGGGTTGGATGTTTATTTTCACAATTGAAAAGGAATAAAAATATAAAGCATATAAAACTCTTTTAGTCGATATATGAAATAATGCTAAGGCCAAGTGTATGAATTGCTGTGTATTCCACTTTTTCCATATCATATAACATCGATGCTATTATAATTCAAAACAGTTTCTCCAGAGTAGTTTTCCCTAATTCCTTAGCCAAAATCATTTAACAGGCAATTTCACTCCTAATTCCTTAGTCAATCAAATTGCTGTTAAGAAATATTTATTTTATCAAGAATTTACGGTAACCCCAGTTTGATCCTCATTCCTAAGTGATTAAACGCAGGTTTTATTATACAACAGTGATAAGGTGGTTTGTCCGACCTAAACCTTAACCAGAAATCAGAATTTCATTTGTCCGATAAAATTAAGCATTAAGCATGTTGTATAATAATTTGAATTATGAAAACATCACTAATTATAAGAACATGGATAAAATATTCATACAGTAGCAATTCAGGGACACCCCCCTAGCATTGGGGGGTTTAGCCTCTCATAATATTCAAAGACAAAAGATTACAAATTAAAGACATTACAAGTTGTTGTTGAAGAAAGTTGATCTTCAATTTCTTTCGATCTTGAAGATCTCTTCTCTTCTCCACACCTTGCAAAGTTGCTTCCTCTTTTCGTCTCTTTTCATTTCACGATTCAAAAAAAGTCCTTTTTTCAGTGCTTCCCATCCAACTAAATAGTTTCCAAACAACTACAAATAATGCCAAATGCCCAAAATGCCCTCCGGATGTCCACAGGAGTAAAAATTAGAAAATCAGAATTTTGAGCGAAATGGCCAACACGGGCCGTGTCAGGTGACACTACTGCCCGTGTTGGCTCCTCTGTAGGTGCACAAGACACGCCCTACTGACACAGGCCGTCTCAAGTGACACGGGCACCCATGTCAGCCCACTATTTTACTGGGTTTTTGCTGGCTGTTCTGCACATGCTGACACGGGCCGTGTCAGGTGACACGGGCACCCGTGTCAGCCCACTGTTTTGTCCGTTTTTCGCTTTTTCTTGATCGGTAAAATAGCAAGTGTACTATTTGCACCAATGTAGTAACAAAAAGGGGTTTATCCCGAGTATCGGTCTCGAGGACTGCGTAGAAAGTATCAATTTATAATAATTCAATTAAACAAAAGTTCATATGGGGTTGGATGTTTGTTTTCACAATTGATACGGAACAAAAATATAA
Organism: Lathyrus oleraceus; assembly: GCF_024323335.1. NCBI lineage: Eukaryota > Viridiplantae > Streptophyta > Magnoliopsida > Fabales > Fabaceae > Lathyrus > Lathyrus oleraceus. The sequence goes on from NC_066584.1 coordinate 246,924,243, forward strand.
AGTGTATAAAACTCTTTTAGTCGATATAAGAAATAATGTCAAGGCCAGGTGTATGAATTGCTGTGTATTTCACTTTTTCCATATCATATAACATCGATGCTATTATAATTCAAAACAGTTTCTCCAAAGTAGTTTTCCCTAATTCGTTAGCCAAAACCATTTAACAGGAAATTTCACTCCTAATTCTTTAGTCAATCAAATTGCTGTTAAGAAATATTTATTTTATCAAGAATTTACGATAACCCCAGTTTGATCCTCATTCCTAAGTGATTAAACGCGAGTTTTATTATACAACAGTGATAAGGCGGTTTGTCCGACCTAAACCTTAACCAGAAATCAGAATTTCATTTGTCCGATAAAATTAAGCATTAAGCACATTGTATAATAATTTGAATTATGAAAACATGGATAAAATATTCATACAGTAGCAATTCAGGGACACCCCCTAGCATTGGGGGGTTTAGCCTCTCATAATATTCAAAGACAACAGATTACAAATTAAAGACATTACAAGTTGTTGTTGAAGAAAGTTGATCTTCAATTTCTTCCGATCTTGAAGATCTCTTCTCTTCTCCACACCTTGCAAGGTTGCTTCCTCTTTTCGTCTCTTTTCTTTTCACGATTTAAAAAAAGTCTTTTTTTCAGTGCTTCCCATCCAACTAAATAGTTTCCAAACAACTACAAATAATGCCAAATGCCCTAAATGCCCTTCGGATGTCCACAAGAGTAAAAATTAGAAAAATCAGAATTTTGAGCGAAATGGCCAACACGGGCCGTGTCAGGTGACACTACTGCCCGTGTTGGCTCCTCTGTAGCTGCACAAGACACGCCCTGCTGACACAGGCCGTGTCAGGGGACACGGGCACCCACGTCAGCCCACTGTTTTACTGGGTTTTTGCTGGCTATTCTGCACATGCTGACACGGGCACCCGTGTCAGCCCACTGTTTTGTCCGTTTTTCGCTTTTTCTTCGGTCTCTAACCTCCTTTCTTCCGGTACACACTTTCGGACTTTTAATCAAACCTGGAAATCAACATTCTACACAGAAACGCATAAAATACGAAAAAAATGCGAAAAACTACTAATGAAACATAAAACAAACGGAAATTCATAAAATGCAATAAACTGAAAAAATTACTAAAATAAAACGCAAAAGTTACCGATTCATGAAGATTCCATGCTGGATAGATGATGAAAACTGAGTGTAAATGGTGGCCGATCAGATACTCACATAATCTCATATATGAATAAAATGATGAATGAAAGAACTTCCCTTGATTAAATTTGACCATAGGTTGAGGTTGCTTCATGAGCAAGGTACAGTCAATGCACAGATGAATTAGGGTTTCATTGGGAAACAATCCTTAAGCCCTTTGGTTTATCTTGATCAAATTGGCAAATTGAGATACTTGGGAGACATATATGATGATTGAGAGCTTTGGGGACCATTGTCATGCTTGCTTTCATCTTCATCTAGTCATTTCATTGAGCATATGGGCCTCCTAGGAGCCTTGGATCTCATGATTGCTTGAGCTTCAAAACAAAACAAGTTAGTGACATATTTTTGTGCTTTTGGTTAGTAAACAAAATAAGAAAAGCAATAATATACAATTCAAGCATGCTTGATGGTCTCAAACCAACTCACACAAGTCCCAACCCTAGGGTTAAGGAGCCAAGATGCTATGATCCTTGAGGCAATGCAATGAGCAAATGATATGATGCCATGAGGGATCTTAGGGTCAAAATTAGGGTCTTACACAATGATATTAATTTGGCAAAGTCAAATCAACCTTGACCAAGGCCCAACAACAAGAGTCAAACACCAACAAGTCATCACAATTGGTCAACAAAGTTATTTGGCATTGATTCCAATTAAAAATACTAAAATAATACATTTAAATTAAATATGGTTTATCAAATTCCTAAAACCTCATCAAAAACCCAAATAAATGGCCATGAGATTTATCATAGGTCAAACAAGGTCAAAGGACCTTAGAGAAAATTTTTCAGATTTTTTAAAGACTTAAAAGTATTTTTAAACAATTAAAAAAGAAGGAAAAATCAATTAAATCATGACAAATATTAATAATAATCCAAAAAATAATTTTAATTCAGAATATGAAAGAGGAAATTTTTTGAATATTTTTGGTGAAACTCTCATATTTTTTGGATCAATATTAAAATTAATATGAATTAATGAAAATAAAGAAATTTAAATAAAATTCAAATAATCAGAAAAAATGTGGACCACTTGATCTCCCTCATTAATTGAGGTGGCAGATCAAGTGGCCGCCAGCGCGCGCTCCATGGTGCGCCTGAGTCAAACGTTCACACGCTTGGTAATTAAAACGTACACTCATGATTAAAACAATTTGAACTCATCTAATGGCTCAGGACCACGCCACATCATTGTCGGAGAAAAGCGTGGGTCGTCTTCTCAGACGACCTTGGCCGGACTGGTCCATTCATCACCACATCATAAATGAAAAAGGAGGACATGATCTGAAAGGAAAAATGGTGTAGATCACGAATATCACCTCAACTTTAACTAACTCCTCACATATAGAAAGATATGAGGAGTTGAATTTTGAGGTATGTCAACTGAGTTGCTTTGATTTGACCTCTAAGCAACTCAATCTTCTTGCCTACATTGGTAGGACTTCAGACAACCAAAGAATCAAGAGAATTGAGCAAGATTGAGAGAGAATCGAAGAGATGAAATTTTCTGGAAAATACCTTCAATGTAGGTCTCGATTCAACTGTTCTTGCCTTGGCTCATGCTTGATCTCACTCAGAATGTTTGCAGAAGTAGAATGAAATGCACAAAAGGTCTTGGATCCCTGGAGTTTTGAACCTCAAAACAGTGAGATTCAAACTCAATTTCAAGATGAAATTCTCAGGATTATCCTCTCAAATGGTAGGGTTAGGGGTTTAGGATCAAAGTTGGCGCGAATGTGTCTTGAATTCTGATGCTAGAGGGCTCTATTTATAGTTGCAGCTCATGATATTTGCACCTTCAAATTCACTTTCCAAATTTGGCAATTGATGATGCATGGGTGCATGGGCGTGTACAGGCCCATGAGATCATTGCTTAAGGTCCACAAATGAGTGTGAGAGGGTCTGAAATCAACTTGGATTGCAAGGAAAGTGTGTGTGAAGATTTGAAGTTTGATCTTTGCAAAATGATGATACCATGTTCATGCCATGCGTAGCCCTAGCAATTCTTGTCCAAAATGGATGACTTGGACTTTATGGAAAGGTTAGATCAAGAGGAACAACTTTCATGTTCAACACTTTTCCATTTGAAGCTTGTATCATGAAGAATTTTGGGGTGGAAGTTTGGAAATTTCAACATGTTGAAATTTTTTCTAAGTGTTAAGCCATATATCTCAATATTCCGTCTTACTTAACTTTTTATGTGAGATTCAAATGAGAAATGTGTCTTCATAAAAGTTGTAGCTCTCTAAAAGGCCTTCAAAAAGGTCACCAATTTCATGTCATTTGGATTTTAAATGGTAGAGTTGTGCATTTTTGAAGTTTGGAAAAATCACTTGTTCAATGGTATAGGTCAAACGTGACTTATAATGTAGCCTCATATCACATGCTCATAAAAGTTGAATTAGCTCTCACTCAAAACATCAAAGTTGAAGTAGACATCTTGAATTTGATTGTGAAACTTGGAAATATTTCATATCATAAAAATTGAGCAAGTTATGGCCTTGGGAAGTTGAGTTTCAAATTAGGGTTTAGACAAAATGACCTATAATGTTTCAACATAGAAAATGATTTTCCAAGCAACACTAGCTCTAGGTCTCAACATGAAAGTTGTTTGTAATGTCATTTACAGTAATGTTTCTCTTGGAATCATTTTCATATGGTGAAAATTGTAGGAGATAGGGTCTAGGGAGACCCAGTTTTGATCAGATGAATTCATATGGCCAACCACCATCAACCAACTTGCTAACCTTCAATTCTCTTGACTTTCTAGGCTCATGGTAGATCATATATGCATAAGATGATGAATTTTGAAGTGTCACTTGAGAAATTTGATCAATTGGTGAGATGGCTTATTGGAGAAGTTACTCAAGATACCCAGACAAACTAGGGTTTCCAAGGAAAATCACCCTCAAACTATTGAAGAAAACATGGTTAATATAACATGTAGAAATCAATAGAACTCATATATGATGCCCATAACTATTCCTGGATCAATCTAAGGTTATGCTCTTTGTCATGAGGGTCTCAAACCCTAGATATTAACTTGATAGATCAATGGAGATCATGCCCTACCTAAAAGAGTTAGGCAGATGCAAAGACATATTTTTGGTATTTGGTTAGTAAAACGATAAAATACAAGTATGATACAATCACAAAGTTCTATGTGATCTCTCCCAAAACAAACCCAATAAAAGAGGGGTAAGGAGGATGCCAAGGTATGATCCCAATGCTAATGCTTATGATGAAATTGCATGAGGGATCTTAGGGTCAAAATTGGGGTCTTACAACTGCCCCTATTTAAGGACATTCTAACTGAGGAGGCGAAGCTTAAAATCTTCATGTCGACTCAGTAGAATGGGCTTAAATAACAACATATAGAAACAAATTTTGGTCCCTAAGAGACCTAATGATGTGAATGATATGAATGCAAAAGTTAGTGCTGTATGGGGAAATATTGCCACAAAGGAAAAGAAATCGGAGAGACCGAAAGTCCGCAGGAGTATAATGTATTCCATAAGGAAAACTCACTGGGGAGGCAGAGACTCTGGGGAATAAAGGAGTTATGCGTAGGTCAGGCTACGACTTAAAACTACTGGGGGACTCGAGGGATTCCATACAAACATGGAAAAGACTCAGCCGGGGAAATAACAACATCTGTAGGGGATACGAGTAAGTTAGGGTAAAACTGCAATACTTGAATCCTGCAGGGAAAAGAGATTTCACTAAGGAAATGCGCACTCAACTCAACTGGGGAGAAATGAACTTCAACACAGGAGGAGCAGAAATCTATTATCTACTACCTGTTACTGGGTAAGGAGATAATAAAGATCTGACAAAGAGAACATCCTTCACTGGTTAAAGTGAATATATCAAGGATGGTTCGCCGGGAAATAACAGAAGGGAATATTCATTACCGGTTATTGGGTAAGAATATCCTTGCAGGGGAAAACTGTAGAAAATAGGATTTACAACTACCAGTTACTGGGCAGAAGACCAAGGGTGAGAGTATCCGTCATCGGTTAAGATGAACATACCAAGGATAAACTCAACAGGGAAGAAAGTATGTCATCGGTTAGGATGAACATATCAAGGATAAACTCAACAGGGAAGAAAATTCGTCATCCGTTAGGATGAACATATCAAGGATAAACTCAACAGGAAAGAAAATCCGTCATCGGTTAGGATGAACATATCAAGGATAAACTCAATAGGGAAGAAAATTCGTCATCGGTTAGGATGAACATATCAAGGATAGACTTGCCTGGGATTGTCAAGGAGGATATCCGTCATTGGTTAAGATGAATATATCAAGGATAAACCAACTGAACAAAAAGTAGGAATTACATCTATCGAATGCGGGATAGAAGACCATAAGAAAGAAAATTCGTCATCGGTTAGGATGAACATATCAAGGATAGACTCTACGAGGAGATAAAATAGGAATTACATCTATCAGCTACTGGATAGAATACCAAAAGAGAGAATCAGTCACTGGTTAAAGTGAACATATCATGGATCAACTCTACGGGGGAACAAAGGCAAGGTTTACAACTACCAGTTACTGGGTAGAAGACCGCAAAGAGAAGGAAACCCGTCATCGGTTAGGATGAACATATCAAGGATTAACTCTCTGGGAAACAAGAATAGGGATTACAACTATCTTTTTACTGGGTAGAATACCGAAGGTAAGAATATCCGTCATCGGTTAGGATGAACATATCAAGGATAGACTCAAGTAGGGGATAGAAAGATACATGTCACCAGTTAGGGTGAACATATCAAGGATATACTTCCTAGGGAATCAGATCCACTAGGCACTCTACTATTGGGAAAACTAGGGTACTTTTGCCGAGTATTGGGCAAGAAGTAAGAAACTGCAAACTAAGAAGAATATTACCAGTTACTGGGCAATAGACTCTTAGGGAACTCAAAGTATCTATCTAGGTAGAAGCTAGAAAGAAACAGTCAATCAAGACTCAACCCAATGAGGACATAACTCAAGGGGATTGGTTCCATCCAGATAAACAACTGGGGGAGGAAACTGAAGTAATAATCATCCACGAGGAAACAAACTCATTGGGGAAGAGGAGAAAGGTTAAAGTCTTTCTGCCTAAGGGGCTGACGCTCTACAATTGAGGAAGGACAGACACCGAAATTTGTACGGGGATAAAGTACCGCCATACAGGGAATGAGAATCTCAAACCAACAATTTAATCAGATATGCGAATATGCAAATATAAAATTATATGAAAGTATATGTATATGATGATTATGCTGACAAGGATGATCACAAAGGATACAAAGGCGTCGCGAAGAAATTGAATCACCAGTACAATCCCCCGGTCAACCCACAAAATATGGAGACAACTGTTGGAGAACATAAAGATCAACCATCCAAAAAGGCTCAACCCTAACTGGGAAGGAGGAGATCTGCTAAGGAAAGAGGAATATCACCGAACCTGTGGGGAATTTTAGGTCAACACCATAAAAATGGGAGACAACCCTACAGGGAAAACAAACTGCTCAGGAACCAGGAGGAAACTCTGACTAGGAGCAGGTCGGATGGCGATTGGCGGGGAAACCAATGCGATCAGCTGGTGAGATCAACCACTTCTGCTTAAGGAACCTAAACTCCACTGGGGGAAGGCAGAAACTCTGTCGAGAGAGACAAGTCGCATGGTACCTGAATCAATCAACTCGGCTAAGAAAGAGGAACGAAGCCCTACTGGGGAATCAAAAATTCCGCCAAGGAACTGAATCAACACAACCGTCTAGGGATACCCGAAGGGTTAACTGCTTGGGAAACCTCTGATGTTTCGCACTCAACGATTTGTTATGCATCGGAATGCTGTTGATATTTCTTTTAATTGCCTTGGAAAATTCTTGCTTTTATATGTTTTTAAGAAATAGAGATTTTGATTAAAATTTTTAAATTTTCAAAAATGATCATAATAAAATTTAAACTATTGACTGAAATAAATAAGAGTAGAAACAATTGGATAAAAGCTCAACTTTATTTGATAGAATGGTGGTCTGTAAATGACAAGACCCCATGGATTTTTACAAAGCTGAAAATGGTAATTTACATGGAAAAGGGTTACATTGAATACAAATGATGCTCAATCCTTCTACCAACTCTTGATATCCAATGTGCTCTTGACCGCTGCCGGGGTGATGAATTGATGTCAACTCTTGTGCTCAATCAAGTTTTCAAAACACTGAAGATCAGCATAATGTAGTTACTTGCCATAATCCCTAATTTTTTGCTGGATCGCCCTTTCGGGTTTTCAATCCACCGAGACGCTCATTTTTTCCTAACCCGCCCTTTCGGGTTTTCAACTTAGCGAGTTGTTCTTTTCTTTTTAGGCAAAGTATTTCTTGACTGCATTTGCATTCACAGGACGAGTGAACTCTTCACCATCCGTAGTTGTAAGTATCAAAGCACCGCCTGAAAAGGCTCTTTTAACAACATATGGGCCTTCATAATTAGGAATCCATTTTCCTCTAGAATCTGGTTTAAACAATAAAATCTTCTTGAGCACAAGGTAACCTTCTCTAAACATACGAGGTCTGACCTTCTTATCAAAAGCTTTTTTCATCCTTTGCTGATACAACTGACCATGACACATGGCAGTTAACTTTTCTCTTCAATCAAATTCAACTGGTCAAACCTGGTTTAACACCATTCAGCTTCAGTCAACTTGGCTTCCATAAGCACACGCAATGAAGGAATCTCAACCTCTACGGGGAGCACTGCTTACATACCATATACAAGAGAAAAATGGGTTGCCCCTATTGAAGTGCGGATGGATGTACGATAACCATGCAAAGCAAATGGGAGCATCTCATGCCAATCCTTGTATGTGACAACCATCTTCTGAATAATCTTCTTAATGTTCTTGTTTGCAGCTTCAACAGCCTTATTCATCTTGGGTCTGTAGGGAGAAGAATTATGATGTGCAATCTTGAAGTCTTTACAAAGAGCTTCCACCATATTGTTATTCAAGTTCGATCCATTATCAGTAATGATCTTGCTTGGCACACCATAACGGTATATAATCTGATTCTTGATAAACCTTATAACAACTTGCTTGGTTACATTTTCATATGATGCCGCTTCAACCCATTTTGTGAAGTAGTCAATTGCCACCAAAATGAAACGATGTCCATTCGATGCTTTGGGCTTAATCATCCCAATCATATCAATTCCCCACATGGAGAAAGGCCATGGGGAAGATATAACATTCAATAGTGTCGGAGGAACATGAATCTTATCAGCATAAATTTGACACTTGTGGCACTTCTTCACAAATTTGCAACAGTCAGATTCCATTGTCAACCAATAGTAACCTGCTCGCAACATGTTCTTCGCAATTGCATGTCCATTGGAATGAGTACCAAAGGAACCTTCATGCACTTCAGTCATCAACAAGTCTGCTTCGTGTCTATCCACGTATCTAAGCAAAACCATGTCGAAGTTTCTATTGTACAGTATATCACCATTCAAGTAGAAATTACCGGCTAATCTTCTCAAAGTCTTCTTATCTTTCAAAGATGCCCCAGGCGGGTAAATCTGACTTTGGAGGAAACATTTGATGTCGTAATACCATGGCTTCTCGTCTTTAATCTCTTCAACAGCAAACACATGAGCTGGTCTATCAAGACGCATCATAGATAAATTGGGAACTTCATTCCAATACTTTACCACAATCATTGAAATCCTCCTTGCATAATCTCTATATGGTATTAAACCGGGTTGATTTGTCTCCCATTCTCATTTGATTTGATTCACAACCAAAGCCGAATCACCGAAGACATCTAAATACTTGATTCTGAGATTCATGGCCTCTTCAAGCCCCATAATGCAAGCTTCATACTCTGCCATATTGTTTGTACACTTGAAAGTCAATCTAGCTGTAAATGGTAGATGCGTGCCTTGAGGAGTAATAATCATTGCCCCAATGCCATTTCCATATTGATTAACAGCTCCATCAAATCCCATGCCCCAACGGGAACTAGGTTTTGGCCCTTATTCAAGCAATGGTTCATCACAATCTTTCATTTTCAAGTACAAAATCTCTTCATCAGGGAAGTCATACTGCACTGACTGATAATCTTCAATCGGTTGGTGATCCAAATGGTCATCCAAAATACTACCTTTGATTGCTTTCTGAGATCGGTATTTCATATCATACTCTGATAACAACATCTGCCAACGGGAATTCCTCCCAGTTAAAGTAGGCTTCTCAAAAATATACTTGATTGGATCCATTTTGGATATCAACCAAGTGGTATGATTCAACATATATTGGCGCAGACACTTAGCAACCCAAGCCAATGCACGACAAGTTTTCTCAAGCATAGAATACCAAGTCTCACAGTCGGTGAACTTCTTACTGAGGTAGTAGATTACGAATTCTTTCTTTCCAGTCTCATCTTGCTGACCAAGAACACAACCCATACTCTCATCAAGCACATTCAAATACATGATCAACGATCTTCCTTCAACAGGCGGAGATAAAATTGGAGGTTCAAGCAAATATTCCTTGATAGTGTCAAAAGCTTTCTGGCAATCTTCGGTCCACTCACAAGATTGATCTTTCCGAAGAAGCTTGAAGATAGGCGCACATGTGGCAATCATGTGGGAAATGAATCTGGAAATATAATTCAAGCGGCCGAGAAAACCTTTGACTTGCTTCTCAGTTTTGGGCGCAGGCATTTCTTGTATTGCTTTGACCTTGGCAGGATCAACTTCAATACCCTTCTCGCTGACAATAAAGCCCAACAACTTACCAGAACGAACACCAAAAGTACACTTATTGGGATTCAAGCGGAGTTTATATTTCCTCAAACGCTAGAATAGCTTCAACAAATGCTCAACATGTTCCTCTTTATCAATAGATTTAGCAATCATGTCATCGACATATACTCCAATCTCTTTATGCATCATATCATGAAAAAGAGTAGTCATTGCTCTCTGGTACGTTGCACCAGCATTCTTTAAACCGAAAGACATCACTCTATAACAGAATGTTCCCCAAGGTGTAATGAATGTGGTCTTCCCCATATCTTCGGGTGCTACCTTGATCTGATTATATCTGGAAAATCCATTCATAAACGTAATTACTTTGAATTTAGCAGTATTATCTACCAACATATCAATGTGTGGCAGAGGGAAATCAACTTTCGGACTGGCTTTATTCAAATCTCTATAGTCAACACACATGTGGACTTTTCCATCTTTCTTTGGCACAAGCACAATATTGGCCACCCATTGCGGATACTGAGCAGTCACAAGGAAACTGGCATCAATCTGCTTCTACACTTCCTCTTTGATCTTCACAGCCATATCAGGATGCGTTCTTCTCAACTTCTGCTTGACTGGCGGGCATTCTGGATTCAATGGCAATCTATGCTCCACAATCTCATAATCCAACCCAGGCATGTCTTGATAGGCCCAAGCAAACACATCTGAATACTCTCGAAGAACATCAATCAACCCCTTCTTGACTTCTGGACACAGTCGAGACCCAATCTTGACTTCCTTCACATCATCCTCGGAACCCAAATTGACTAACTCAACTTGCTTTTCGAGCGGCTGAATGGTCTTTTCATCTTGCTCAAGAAGACGAGATAATTCATCACTCACTTCTACATCACTTTCCTCCTCGGCTTCAAACACAGGGAAATCAAAATTTGGAGAAGGAGAAGGATCATTGTATTCAATGGGGTTAGGAACCAACCTGCATAATGATTTGATATTTTGATTTTAGAGAAGTGAATTTGTGATCAAATATTATGCAGATGGACAATTATATTGTTTATTTATGTTTTTTGTGATACCATTTTCAGAATAAAGCAAAAACTAAAAACAAACATCATAGATGTGGATGAATAGAATTAATTTTATTGATGATCAATTTTGAAAATGCCTAAACAATGTTCACTTCTCCCTTAGGCATAGGAGAAGGATTTTAAAACATATAAAAGCAATTACTTAGATTGATGCAAAATAACAGGAATATCAACAGCAGTCCCATTGTTGCAAGCTTTTCCATGCGTCACGAAATTGGTGCAGTCTTCTTCTTCGTCATCCTCTAGCACAACAGTTAAGCATTGTTCATTGCCATGAATGAACCCTCCGCTACGGAAGCTAAGTTGCATATCTTCAGTCCTTGCAGTTGATGAACCTTTTTGGAACCCCAAACCGGTTCTTCCTTTGTTGTCGGAGACCTCTACCATGCGACCCCACTGATTGACATTTCCTTCTTCCACAATCTTTTGAGCATCTCTCAACGAGGACATAGGTGCCCCAACTCTCTTCTCAGCAACAATAGATAAGGCTTAGAATGGAGTTCCGACCTCATCCTCAACTTCTACGTAAGAGAAAGATGACAAATGGCTAACCAACAGCGCCTTCTCTCCACCACCAATTACTAGCTTGCCATTCTTCACAAATTTGAGCTTCTAGTGCAAAGTTGAAGTAACGGCTCCCGCCTCATGGATCCATGGCCTTCCCAACAAGCAACTGTAGACCGGGTGGATATCCATTACTTGAAAAGTAATTTGAAAATCATTCGGACCTATCTTCACTGGAAGGTCTACTTCACCAATAACCGTTTTGCGCGAACCATCAAAGGCTTTGACGATTACGCCGCTATACCTCATGGGCGCTCCTTGGTAAGATAACTTTGATAAAGTTGACTTCGGAAGCACATTTAGTGATGAACCGGTGTCAACAAAAACATTTGATAAATCATCCTCTTTGCAATTCATCGAGATGTGCAAAGCCAAATTATGATTCCTTCCTTCCTCAGGGAGTTCTTCATCACAGAAGCTAAGATTATTGCAAGAAGTGATGTTAGCCACAATATGATCGAGTTAATCCACTATAACATCATGTTCTACAAAAGCTTGCTCTAGAACTCTCTGCAGTGCTTCTCTGTGCGCTTCGGAATTGATGAGCAGAGACAACACTGAGATCTTTGATGGGTTTGGACCAGCTGCTCTACCACATTAAACTCACTTCTTTTAATTAACCGAAGTACCTCATCATCATCATTGGGTTTCAAGTTGCTGGATTCACCAGACTTATCTTTTGAACAACCAACTTGGTGTTCCACAGGAACTTCCACTTTCTTACTCACAACTGCTTCTTCTTTATCCTTTGGGAACACCGGCCCAAACACTCGACCACTACGGGTCACCTTAATAACATCAGCAATGCTCACCACTGAATAGTCATAGGTAACGGGACCTCTTGACCATCCTTCATCATTGTAGCATTATACTGATACGGCACAACTTTATCAGATGAATACGGGACTGGGCCCGCTAACCGAATTACCAACGGCGATACTGATCTTTGACTGATGTTGTTACTGGAGTCATACTGGATCACCAACTTCTCGGGCTGCTTGAAAACAGGCACTATGACATTAACATCGTCATCTACATGACGGGATTGAACAATTTGGATCATGCCTTCATCCATCAGTCGTTGGATGTCCTTTTTCACAACTTCGCAACCCCTCGGGTTAACACTACAAACAGCACAACCATCATGGTCGGGCTCACACTCACTTATCAAACAAATATCCTTATGCATCTACAGTAAGGACCTCCTGATAAAATGCACATTAAAAAAAATTAAACTCGCCAGGACAACGATCCACCATATTCACAGAAGAGTTCCCATGAGCGGGCAACGAGTTTGCTTTCACATTTGGCGCACGGTCCTCGAAGGACACCATACCACTCTTCATCAACTTCTAAACCTCATACTTGAGCGGATAACAGTCCTCGATATCATGTCCGGGTGCTCCTTGATGAAAAGCACAACGGAGCTCAGGTTTATACCACCAAGGAAGTGGTTCTGGAATCTGTGGCGGGTTTCTTGGTTGGATCAGGTTTTTGAGAACCAAGGATGGATAAAGCTCTGCGTAAGACATAGGAATCGGGTCAAAAGAGACCTTCTTCCTTTCAAAGTTTTATTGATGATGATTGTTGTTGGTATTGTTGTTGTTGTAGGTGTTTGTTCGTTGTTGAGGTTGTTGTTGTTGACGTTGTTGTTGTTGTTGAACTGGTGTTGCTTGTTGATTAGAAAATACCAGGATAACTATAGATACTTGATGATGATGATGTTGACGGGATGGTGGATTCCGTCTGATCTGAGGCCTCATCTGCCTCCCACTACTTATTGCATTCGTCTCAGTGTCTTTCTTCTTACCAAAATTACTACCATACCTCTTGCTTGTTGATGCCTCATCTCTTGACAAACGTCCCTCTCGGACTCCTTCTTCAAGCCTTATCCCCATATTTACCATTTCGGTAAAGTCACTGGGGGTACTATCAATCATTCGTTCATAATAAAATGAACTCAGAGTTTTCAAGAAGATCTTTGTCATTTCTTTTTCCTTCAAAGGAGGAGTGATCTGGGCAGCCAACTCCCTCCATCGCTGCGCATACTCTTTGAATGTCTCTTTGTTCTTCTAAGACATAGACCTCAATTGGTCTCTATCTGGCGCCATGTCCACATTATATTTATATTGCTTGACAAAATCCTCCCCCAAGTCATTGAAAGTGAGAATGATGGCATTGTCCAACCCTATATACCAACGGAGCGCAACGCCAGTCAGACTATCTTGGTAGTAGTGAATAAGCAATTGATCATTGTCGGTCTGAGTAGACATCTTACGAGCATACATCACAAGATGACTGAGCGGATAAGAGTTCCCTTTATACTTTTCAAAGTCAGGCACTTTGAACTTCACCGTCATCTTGACGTTGGGCACTAAACACAACTCGACAACACTCTTCCCAAACAAATCTTTACCTCTCAGCATCTTCAATTCCTTGTATAACTCAAGAAACTGATCTTTCATTTCATCCATTTTCTCATAGACATCCATACCCTCAGATGGCTCGGAGTGATAAATGGTGTCCTCTACGCGAGGCAAAGTGTGCACAACGGGAGGTGGCACGGACATGACCGGGCTAGATGCCGACATGGAAGCAAAAGTAGGCGCAAAGCCTTCGGGCACAAAGTTGGACGACATTCCCCACGAAATGGGCGGTAGCAGCAGGCACGGTAGAGGTAGCTACTGAAGGAGAAGGGCGATCCAAAACGCAGCGAAATTTAAAATTTCTCCTTTAATGATCCTTACGAATGGGCATGATAAGTGATAAAATCGTTACCTCTTGTGGCGATTGTAACCTTTGGTGCAGATCTACAGAGCGATCACGAACGTTGAACGATGACAACGCCTCTACTCAGTCCACACGAACAGATTCCTTCAATCTCAGTGCTAGCTGCTACGAATGAAGGCTTTGAGTGAGAGAGAGAGAGAGAGAGAGAGAGAGAGAAACGAAATTGAAACTGTCACAATGCTTCTACTTAAGTACACCGTACCTTATGATGTTCTATAATTCACTTAAGGGCACCGTACATTACGGTATTCCTTAATTACTTTATCTCTCATCAATCCGTCCTTTGTGTGTGACCCTATAGGTTTTCGCGGCATTGGAAATTATATTAAATCACGTATTTAACATAATAAATAGTGAGCGGTATCTAGCAACACATCACTGCTACCCAAGACACAAAAATGTCGTGTGATCTGACAAATCCTTCTGTGATAATAATTATGTGTATAATTACCCTTTTGCCCTTATGTCTATATTGAACACAAGATATATACCGTGTCATCCTTGTCCAGTTCAATATTGGGCCCATAGACATTTATCCTATTATGCAGGATGGGCAAATTCCATCTAGGTCACTCATGTCCCTTAGCATGCTTCGTGGAGTACCCATCAACTGTCTTTATGGTCATCCAGTTACGGACAACATTTGATCAGCAATAAGGCACTCGACTTTACATCTTGGGTCCATAGTGGTTTCAGGTCGAAGGGTGGTATACACCTTTATCACCATGAGAATAACTTATGACACTTTGTATAGCATTCTATATTGTATTCTCATAGCGGGTCAATCCAGTATAAATATTACTCTTAATATTCATACCTATGTTTGAGACTTGATAACTCCTTATCCATGATCCATGAGATGTGATCATCAGTCTATAGACATAATAGTCTTCATGCTTTAATGTTATCCCACTTCACAATAAAGCTCGACTACTGATACTTTAAGAATAGTGTCCTTATGTTTAATGTGATCTCATGATTAAGTCACACTTGATACATTGAACGGACTATCTATTCTAGGGACTTTATTAAACAAACGAAATAAAGAAAAAGCCTTTTATTATTAATAAATAATTCGATACAAGTACCAAAAGTATTGGTCTCTAGGACTTACACCAACAACTACCTCTGAAATAACAGTCCTCGCAGGAGGAGTTGCCGGCGTTGGAGAAGATTGACTCTGAGCGGTAAGAACTGACTCCATCATGGCAGTCAGGCGGGGGATTTTGTCCTTTATCTCTCTGTTCTCTTGCTCTAGGTGCTCCATGATTATCAGATGCTTGGCTCGGGTATTGTACTGGTGAGTTAGCTTGGCTGGAGCACAGAAGAAACACCAATCAGACATTTGGCAAAAACCTGCTTATGCAAATGATGCATGAGATGCAATGCTTGATTGCTTTTATTTTCCAAGAACTTACTATATCATTTGCAAATATATACATTTAAATAGCAATTGCAACAATTTGATATGACCAAAAATTTCTTTTTATTTATATAAGTTGGAAGGATTACACTGAGCACACTTTCAGAAACCAAATGAAAAATACAAGAGAAAAGGAGACTAGTCATCCTAAGGATCCCTAAGAACAATGTTAGAAGATCTGGCTGTAGGCGCGTACTTCCTTCGAATGCGACGGATCTCGGTCTCGAAAGAAGCCTTCATCTGAGTCTTTGCGAGGACAAGTTGATCAATAATATTCTTCCAAGCAACAGAAGACCGAGGCATGCTAGAAGATGAAACCTCTGGCTCTCACTGTCTCTCCATCACTCGGTCTTCAAGTAGCTCAATAAGTGCATCTTTTTCCTTAGACTCCAACTGCAACTCGTCATGCTTCTTGCTCAAATCACGAAAACACTCTTCCCACATGTCTTTCTCTTGCTTCATCTTGATCAGAGCGTCTTCCAACTCCTCTACATCTTGGTTAGGGAGAGTTAATGGCTCAACCACAACCATAGACATAGGTCTTTCACAAGGATAAGGCATCTTCAACTCCAAAGTTCTCTTCTTCACCCAAAGAGTGTAAGCTTCCAAAGCTACACAATTGCACGGACCAAGCTCGGATCTTCCTTTCCTATGCACATTATGCCAAGCATGCATAATCTTCTGCCTCAAATGTTAGGGACCTTTACCCTCTTGATAGAAAAGACCTTCTAACAAAGTGTTATTGGGTTTGTCTCTCAAGGGGAACCCAAGTTGACGACGACCCAAAGTAGGGTTATAGTTAATTCCTCCTTGTGTACCAATGAGAGGCACATTAGAGAATTTACCACAACTATCAATAATCTCCAAACTGCTCAAAGATGGATCATACCAAACTATATCATCATTAGTGAGAGACATAAGTCTCTGAGACCACCTTAGACATTGTTTGTTCTCCACAAAAGCAGGTGTCTGAGGCAAGTGCGACATAAACCACTTATACAGAAGAGGAATGCAACAGACAATCGTTCCCCCACCCTTAGAATTCCTTAGATGCAAAGAGAAATACATATCACCCAATAAAGTAGGCACAGGGTTCCCAATCAAGAAAAGTCTAATGGCGTTAACATCCACAAAACCGTCAATGTTAGGGAACAAAGCTAATCCATAAATGAGCAACACAGAGATAGCTTCAAAAGCTTCCACACTATCGGCTTGAGCAAAAGCAGTAACCTCCTTGATGAGGAACTCAGAAGTCAACCCAAATAATCCTCCTTTTTTCACCAAATGAGCCTCTATCTCAGACTTCTTCAAGTGAAGAGCTTCAGCAATAATACTAGATCGGGGAATCTCCTCAAATCCACTAAAACACACTCTACTAGAAATAGGTATCCCCAAAAGATGAGAATACTCCTCCAAGGTAGGCACAAGCTAAAAATCTGGGAAAGTGAAACAACGGTAGAGATGATCATAGAACTGCACCAATACACTCAAGAGTCCTTCAACCACATCAACAGACAAGACAGACAAAAGCTTCCCGTGGCGTTGTTTGAAGTCCAAGGGATCTAATACAAAAGATGCTAGATTCATTAACTCTTTCAACTCTGGACATATGAAATTGTACTTCTTAGTGTTCCTTCGTCCACAGTCCATGGTCTGAAAATATTTGCAAATAATACCTCGGTTCCTTGAAATTTTCATGTGATGAATATTATGATGCGCATGAATGCATGAATTCAACAATCACAAATAAGGGATCACACACAAGGCAAACAAAGGTCAAGGGATGAATCAAGTCATTGTCAAGATCAATCATCCATTTTGGTGGGTTATGGTTTACACCTTATCAACACCCAAGTTCTATTGATATTGACAAGACTTGATTGGATCAACCAAGAATCAAGGGTTTGTTGCAAGTCACGAGCATGGGGTCTGGGTAAGAATCATCCCAAAGGAGTGAACTAAGGATAAAAACCTGTAGATCATGTTCTAAAAAGTTCCCAGAGTCTTAATTCCATCTATCGGATATTACAGGTTAAGATGACTGACTCATCGACCCATAATATTCACAAGAGAAACTCGTCTGAGTGTAGTATCACGTAACAACTGTTATCAAGTCTACACTTGAACAGTTTCTGCACTACGTCCTAAATAGGCCAAGAGGGGGTAAATGTTCTACGGTCCTCAGCTTCTCAGACCCAAATTAGAGATAGTAATGCCTAACCACAAATACTTGTGTGACATTTCCAAATCCAAAAGAGTCTCCACTGAGTGGATGGATCTTAAGCCAACTTGTTAAGGACTACTCCACACAAGTCGAACATGACTATACCATCCTCCTATCTTAATTACAGTCAAGTTCGGGTTAGAACTTATCTCACCACTCAGAGATCACCAAGCACAACAAGCAGATTATATCACACATACATATATACAAACATCACATATATACAAATATATACACACAAAAAGTAGGCTAAACCCACTCGAGACTACTCCCCAACAGAGTCGCCACATAATTTCTGTAGCGGTAAATTCATCATCATCAAGCTATGGATAAGCTAGAGATCAAATAACAAGAGTCGCCACCGCTCTTTTATTGTTTCCAAGGGAAAAGAGAAAAAGTACGAACAAAACCCAAAAGTAAGAAGTTTTCAAATCAAAACTAATAAAATGCCAGAGATTACAGGTAAGGGGGTTGGTTACACAGAGGGAAGATGTTAGCTTCCAAAGTGTCATAGGTACTCCTAGGGAGCCCTTTTTGTGTGCATATGTTCTTGGTACGAAGTGATGTTTACAAACAAATAGAATGGGGGGATGAGAAAATAATTCATTAATTATATTTGTGTTTGGCAAGACCTTCGGTCTTGTGCCTACGTACCAACATAAAAATGAGGGATCAAAACCTCGTAGTTCGTGATACAAATTTCAAAGTGGATGCATTGCTTTTAACAAAAATTAAGTTTGAAAGGCACAAAGGCCTAAAAATGGTTTGAATGAGTTAGTTCTTTTTGGCTTTTTGAAAGTTTAAGTCAAGTATAGTTAAGTTTATTTACAAGTTTGATTTAAGAAAAGAATTTTTAAAATACAATGGCATAAGGCCAAAGTTTTTATCTTTTTGCAAAATGGTCAAAGTTTTAGAAAAAAATAAGTTCAATAAAAGAAGGTTTTGAAAAAGTAGGGAGATGTTTTGTAAATAAAGAAATGGGTAAAAGATGAAGAGACTAGTCCTATGTACAAAATTAAAAGTTTAGAGTTGAAAAGATCTGACCAAATGGGTAGCAATCCAATAGACAAAAATGTCAATAGAAACCCAGAATTCCCTTGGACTTTTAGAATCAAGAAACACACAAATGCACAATTATATTATCTTGAAGAGCAAGGCATCAAATAAATATAGCCACATCCAAGCTTATCCATTCCATGATCTTCTTCAAAATAGCCCATTTAACAGATGAATTACATAAGTCACGGGTTCAAACTAACAGCGTCACAATGATCATGTTGCAGATGAACTTAGAGAGAGCTTGAATGATGTATCAGATGAAGTTTCAAATTGCAAGCACTTGGTTTCTCAATAAGCTGGCATTGGCCAAGTCCTTTAGTATAGGAATGTTTCCTAAATTCTAAGTCCATTTGTCCAAGATCAAGTCAACAGTCCAGACAAAAGTTATTTAGGGTTTTTGTTGCTATTATGTACATTAATGGTCAAAGACCACACAAACAAACAAAGTATATCACACAATATGGTCCAAGTGGACAAAGTGAAAATGGCATTAACATAAACAATTAGAATGATATGAACAATGGCAAATGTATCAAAAGCTAGAATTAAATGACATTAAAGTAAATGGCTTGAAATTAAAAGTTAGTTGTTAATAGGTTAGGAGTTAGTATTGTTTTGCTTTTGCTTTTCATTCTTAGACATTCTTTGGAGAATACTCAACCCACTTATCACAAGCACGGATCCTTGAACCAAGACATCTTCCAAAGGAAGGAAAAAAGGCAAAGTTTCCACACAATACCATGAAAGAGGGGAGACTTACAATCTCACCAACTAGAATGCTATGCCTTGTATGTCACAAATTTAGCGATATGTTAAGTAATCGTAATTGGACTTATGTAGAAGTCACAACTATTTGAGGTTGGGCAATAGGATTTTGGTGTTAAATGCATGTTAGAGACATAGTATAATGAATTATGCTCATGAAACATACCACACACAAAAGAATATGCAAAAGGTGTGGCCTAATCTCATCC
Source organism: Lathyrus oleraceus (assembly GCF_024323335.1). NCBI lineage: Eukaryota > Viridiplantae > Streptophyta > Magnoliopsida > Fabales > Fabaceae > Lathyrus > Lathyrus oleraceus. Next base: position 246,944,349 of record NC_066584.1, read on the forward strand.
ATACTCATGTCAATTTTTCAATCAACTAGCTTTAGGACTTTGAGATATCATAGGCCAAATGAGATGATTGCACAAAGAAGGGGAATAAGATGAAGAGAGAGGGGAATAGATGAAATCTCAAATTGATCAAAGGAGGACTTTTACCAAATTAATATCATTCATTCATTTTGGGAGATGGAATGTACATTCCACCAATCCCCTAAATCCAATGATTATAATTTGACAAAGTCAAATCAACCTTGACCAAGGCCCAAAAACAAGAGTCAAACTCCAACAAGTCATCACAATTGGTCAACAAAGTTATTTGGCATTTATTCCAATTAAAAATACTAAAATAGTACATTTAAATTAAATATAGTTTGTCAAATTCCTAAAACCTCATCAAAGCACCAAATAAATGGCCACGAGATTTATCATAGGTCAAACAAGGTCAAAGGACCTTGGAGAACAAATTTCAGATTTTTTAAAGACTTAAAAGTATTTTTAAACAATTAAAAATAAAGGAAAAATCAATTAAATCATGAAAAATATTAATAATAATCCAAAAAATATTTTTAATTCAGAATATGAAAGAGGAAAATATTTGAAATTTTTTGGTGAAACTCTCATATTTTTTGGATCAATATTAAAATTAATATGAATTAATGATAATAAAGAAATTAAAATAAAATTCAAATAATCAGAAAAAACGTGGACCACTTGATCTCCCTCATTAATTGGGGTGGCAGATAAAGTGGCCACCAGCGCGCGCTCCATGGTGCGCTTGAGTCAAACGTCCACATGCTTGGTAATTAAAACGTACACTCATGATTAAAACAATTTGAACTCATCTAATGGCTCAGGACCACGCCACATCATTGCCAGAGCAAAGCGTCGGTCGTCTTCTCAGGCGACCTTGGCCGGACTGGTCCAATCATCACCACATCATAAATGAAAAAGGAGGACATGATCTGAAAGGAAAAATGGTGTAGATCACGAATATCACCTCAATTTTAACTAACTCCTCACATATAGAAAGATATGAGGAGTTGAATTTTGAGGTATGTCAACTGAGTTGCTTCGATTTGACCTCTAAGCAACTCAATCTTCTTGCCTACATTGGTAGGACTTCTGACAACCAAAGAATCAAGAGAATTGAGCAAGATTGAGAGAGAATCGAAGAGATGAATTTTTCTGGAAAATACCTTCAATGTAGGTTTGGATTCAACTGTTCTTGCCTTGGTTCATGCTTGATCTCACTCAGAATGTTTGCAGAAGTAGAATGAAATGCACAAAAGGTCTTGGATCCCTGGAGTTTTGAATCTCAAAACAGTGAGATTCAAGCTCAATTTCAAGATGAAATTCTCAGGATTATCCTCTCAAATGGAAGGGTTAGGGGTTTAGGATCAAAGTTGGCGCGAATTTGTCTTGAATTATGATGCTATATGGCTCTATTTATAGTTGCAGCTCATGATATTTGCACCTTCAAATTCACTTTCCAAAATTGGCAATTGATGATGCATGGGTGCATGGGCGTGTACAGGCCCATGAGATCATTGCTTAAGGTCCACAAATGAGTGTGAGAGGGTCTGAAATCAACTTGGATTGCAAGGCAAGTGTGTGTGAAGATTTGAAGTTTGATCTTTGCAAAATGATGATACCATGTTCATGCCATGCGCAGACCTAGCAATTCTTGTCCAAAATGGATGAACTTGGACTTTAGTGAAGTATCATTCTAGTGAAGTATACAAGTGCTGGATTTATCAGTAGTGATCAGGCCAATACTGTCGGTGATGATGATAACAGTGGTTTTGACGTTGACAACTGGATCCGGCCAAGTGTTCTAGGTGAAGAACTCCGCAACTGGACTACAAAGGATATCATCCAAGTCATGCTCAATCAGGAGTAATTTTCTTTTGTTTTCTTTTATCATGCAATAATTCATGCGCTCTTCCCAAGGCGTGGTGAATCATGTAGGGCCTCCATGTTTCATTTTCAATTCTTATCATAAAATAAAGGACGTTTTCGCATTCAAATCTTTTGATCTTTGTCTTTCTACTTTTACTTTTATATTTCCTGTTAAAAATGGCAATATTTTCTTTTCACCACACACTTCCTAAAAAGCATAAAAAGCATCATTAATGCAGATCCACGTCCACCTCGGACCCCATTGATAACGATTCTGCTATCGCTCATTATGACTTTGACAATCCGATCTACCAAGTCGAAGAAGAAGGTGATGAAGATTGTGAAATCCTTGAATAGTTGATAAGGTTATTGAGTTAAGAAGAAAAGATCATCCAGCCACACCAAGAAGACATTGAGGTTGTAAATCTTGGAGCCGAGGACGATGTAAAAGAGGTCAAAATAGGGGCTTCTTTGGAAGAAAGTGTGAAGGCAAGGCTTGGTCCTATCAAGACATGGCTGGGCTTGACGCGGGTATTGTGGTGCATATGTTACCTTTGAAAGAAGAGTGTGTAAGACCCCAATTTTGACCCTAAGATCCCTCATGGCATCATAGCATTGCATTTTTGCATCTTGCGTCAAGGATCATAAGCATCTTGGCTCTTACCTTTGGGTGGGATCTCTTGAGATTTGGTTTGAGATCACCAAGCATGCTTGAATTGTATATTATTTCTTTTCTCATTTTTATTCACTAACCAAAAGCACAAAAATATGTCACTAACATCTTTTGTTTGTAGCTTGAGCAGTCACAAGGTCCAAAGCTTCTAGGAGATCCTATGTGCATTGATATGGCCAAGGAGAGATGAAAGCAAGAATGGCAATGGTTCCCCAAAGCCATCATCCATCAAATATGCCTCCCAAGTATCTCAATTCATCATTTTGATCAAAGCAAACCAAGGGGCTTGAGGCTTGTTTCCCAAGGAAACCCTAATTCATATGTTCATCAATTGTGCCTTGCTCATGAAGCAACCTCAACCCATGATCAAATACAATCAAGGTAAGTTCTTTAATTCATCATTTCATGCATATTTGAACTTATTTGATTGTCCTCAATCATCAATTCATCAAGAGATGAGGTGTAGACTTGAGAAGTTGATCAGTCAATTCATCTGACTATTTTGAAATACACTGAGACCTAACTTTTGATGTGTTTGTCAAATGGAGATGACCCCAAAATAAAAAATGTTCTTAAGAACCATATGGACAACTTTCATGTTCATCAAAAATTCATTTGAAGCTTGGAAGATCATCATCCATTTAAAGACATTATAGGTCATTTTAACTGAAACCCTAATTTTAGGTCAACTTCTCAAAGACATAACTACTTCATTTTTCATGATTTTGAGGTGGTATCAAATTAATTGGAAATCTTAAGATGTCTACTTCAAATGTTATGTTGAGCAAAATTTTAAAATCCTAAAATAAATACATGTGATAATGCAAAACATTATAGGTCACTTTGGACCAAATGCATTGAAATGTAAAAAAGTCCAACTTCAAGTGCCTATAACTTCTTCATCAAAAACCCAATTGATGCAAAATTTAAGTCCAAATTTATTGTCTTGAAACTATATACAACATTTATGTTGAAGATTTTGTCATTTGGAGCTTGCATCATAGAAACAGAAGGGCTTGAACTTTGGCCATTTTTGAAATTCTCACATGTACATGTTTTGCACCCTACACTTCATGTCCACTTTTCATCAATTTCCAAGTTTCAAATGAAGTTGTGATCAACATAACAAATGATCCTCATGCAAAAAGCTTTCCAACCATTACTCATAAGGTTGTGTTTCAAGTTTGGACATGGCATTTTCGAAGACTTGAACATATTGGTACAATTTTGGAAAATCAATTAATTTGCATTGCATGAGCTAAGTCTATACCATTTGCACGTCCAAATTGCATCTATTATTATTCAGCTGCCAAATCCAAGTGGAATTGGGCCCTCCATGCGCATGTGCAGACCCATGCATGGAGGCCCTTTCCATTCATTCAAGTATTTTGATCATGCAACTCAGCCTTGCTTTGGCTATAAATACAATGCTCATGCCTCTCATTTCAGCAACCTAAAGGCGCCCTAAATGTTGCACGACTGATCCCTCTACCACACTTCAAAAGGAACTCACCATTTTCATTCACAATTTTCAGATCTGAATTTTAATTTCCTCAATTGATTTTCAGATCTAAAAGTTCCTAAACCTTGCTACCTCATTCCCTAGAACAAACTGCAAGCATCCATAGCAAGGAATTTTGCTCTCAAACTCTATAAATCAGAGGTTTAACTCACACTTTATTTTCTTTGAATCAGCTCATATTGTGCTTGTTTCTTGCTGTTGTTGTATGATCTGAAGTCCTCTTCATAGAGGCAGTTGGTTTGAGCTTTAAATTTTTAAAATCCAATAAGTTTAGTTGAACACCAGATAAATTCCACCTCTGATTTCTCTTAATGTAGAAACCTAAAGTGGATTTGGTTGGTGTAAGACCCCAATTTTGACCGTAAGATCCCTCATGGCATCATAACATTGCATTGGCATAACCTCAAGGATCATAAGCATCTTGGTTCCCTTTGCCTTTGGGTGGGATCTCGTGTGAGTTTGGTTTAGGATCATAAGAATCTTGGTTCCCTTTGAATTATATACATTTTCTTTTCTTAGTTTTTATTCACTAACCAAAAGCACAAAAATATGTCACTAACATCTCTTATTTGTAGCTTGAGCAGCACAAGGTCAAAAGCTTCTAGGAGATCTTATATGCATTAATATGGTCAAGAGAAGATGAAGGAAAGCATGGCTATGGTTCTCAAAGCTATCATCCATCAAATATGCCTCCCAAGTATCTCAATTCATCATTTTGATCAAAGCAAGTCAAAGGGGCTTGAGGTTTGTTTCCCAAGGAAACCCTAATTCATCTGTTCATCAATTGTGCCTTGCTCATGAAGCAACCTCAACCCATGGTCAAAAATAATCAATGGAAGTTATTTAATTCATTATTTCATGCATATTTGAACTTATTTGAGTGCCCTCAATCATCAATTCATCAAGATATGAGGTTTGGACTTGAGAAGTTGATCAGTCAATTCATCTGACTATTTTGAAATACACTGAGACCTAACTTTTTATGTGTTTGTCAAATGGAGATGACCCCAAGAGAAAAAAAATGTTCTTAACGACTATATGAACAGCTTTCATGTTCATCAAAAATTTATTTGAAGCTTGGAAGGTCATCATCCATTCCAAGACATTATAGGTCATTTTGACTGAAACCCTAATTTTGGGTCAACTTCCCAAGGACATAACTCCTTCATTTTTCATGATTTTGAGGTGGAACCAAATGCATTGGAAAGATTAAGATATATAATTCAAATTTTATGTTAAGAATAATTTCAAAATCTCAAAATAAATACATGTGATAATGCAAAACATTATAGGTCACTTTGGACCAAATGCATTGAAATGTGAAAAAGTCCAACTTCAAGTGCCCATAAATTCTGCATCAAAAATCCAAATGATGCAAAATTTAAGTCCAAATTTATTGCCTTGAAAAGATATACAACTTTCATGTTGAAGAATTTGTCATTCGGAACTTTCATCATTGAGACAGAAGGGCTTGAACTTTGGCCAATTTTGAAAATATCACATATGCATGTTTTGCACCCTACATTTCAAGTTCAATTTTCACTAATTTCCAAGGCCCAAATGGAGTTTTGATCAACATAACATTTTTTCCTTATGCAATAAGCTTTCCAACCATTATCCATAAGGTTGCATTTCAATTTTGGACATGGTATTTTCGAAGACTTGAATATAATAGTGCATTTTGTGAAAATCATTTCAATTGCCATGCATGAGCTCACACAATCCAATATGCACGTCCATTCTACTTACATCATACATAAGCTTTCATTTCCAGTTGGAATTGGACCCTCCATGCGCCTGTACAGGCCCAAGCATGGAGGCCCTTTCCATTCATGCAAGTTTTGGTTCATGCATTCAGCATTGCTTCAGCTATAAATACAATGCCTTGGCCTCTCATTTTAGCAACCTTAAGGCGCCCCAATTGCTTCCGAACTGAAACCCTAGCCATCACTAAAGGAACTATTTCATTTCTCTTCAAATTTTTCAGATCTGAATTTTGATTTCATTGATCAATCTTCAGATCTCAAAGTTCCTAAACCTTCTCCTCTGGATCCATAGTGCCTACTTTTTGCAAAAGAATCCAAAGATCTTGACTCAAATCCTTGCAATTCAAAGGTTTACCTCAACTGTTATTTGCTTCGAACCAGCTTGTATATTTCTCTATTTGCTTTGTTCTTGTGTGATCTGAAGTCCTCTGCATAGAGGCAACATTGCTATGCTTTCAATTTTTGAAAATCATGAAGTTCATATGAACACCACAGAATTTCCACTTCTGATTTCTCTCAATCTAGAGATCTAGAATGGAATTGAGTGGTACAGGGGTGATGTACATCACCCCAGCTTTCGAATGCTGCCTGGATCGTGCATTTTGGTTGCCTTTTGAATCTCTGCAAATTTGAATGTGGCCGGAAGTTGGCCGGAGAAGACGGTGGCGCTGGCCACCGTCTGGTCTCCAGATTCAATCAGATCCGTTCATTGCCTTTTCCAGATTAAATCTCATGCATCCAATGTTATGACTTTTTTTGATGTTCCATGTGACTCGTTTGACCTTGGTGTTTGGTAGACGCGTGTTGTGGGCCTCCTGATTTGCCAGCTCAATTAATGAGCTCAGATCCAATGGCTCACGCTTTTTCCTTTTTCTAATTTCTGATTTTTATTTTATTTTATTTCTTTTAATTCCATTTTATTTCTAAAATTCATATCTCTCTCATTATTGGTCTAAAAATTATGGGACCAATTTCATTCTTCTCCTTTTTAATTTCTACTTTCTAAAAATGATTTTTAATTTTTTTTTATTTTACCATTTGATATTTTCTAGTAATTTTCTCTTTTCTGGTTGTTTTTAATTCATTTAAAAAAGTTTTTGATATTCAAAAAATACAAAAATATTTTTCTAACCTCTTTGAATGATGATAGATCTATGAAAAATATTCTCATCAATTTATTAATTTATTTGAGATTTATTTGAGATTTTAGTTCAATTAGGTTATTTTTATGCATTTTTAATTGATTTAAAATAGTTTCTGACTTTTGAAAATGTTGAAATTTTTTGTCAAACTTTGTTTGACCTTGTTGAACTTATGATAATTTACTTGGACTTTTCAAAATTGATTTGAAGTAAGTTTGAAGTTTGACCTTTCTTTATTATTTTAATTCAAGTTTTATTTTAATATTAAAAAATGCCAAAAATATTTTATTCGTTTCTTGACTTCTAATCTTCATTTTGCTTCTGTTTTCTATTGTTTGACCTTGATCTTCTTTATCTTTGGTCAATCCTTGTTGATTATCTCATACCATTTCCATTTATGCACTTTAATTCTTCTTTTTCTTCTTCTTTTTTCTTTTTTTTGATCAATGAGTTAAAGATTGGTGGTTAGCATTGATATATGGAGGTTTAATCTTCCTTGATTCAAATCTAATTCATCTTGATCATGGATCAAGTGAATGGCTTTGCATTAAGGATAGGTTGCTTCCTAAATCATGTAAAGAACCTAAATCAATACAAGATCATTTCTCATCTTCTTTTTGGCATGGCAAGTTGTTGGAGTTTGATTCACTAATCAAGACCTCTAACTTGTGTTGTTGCCTACATTATTATTGACCGGCCTTAGATAGTTGTGACTTCTACATAAGTCCAATTACGATTGCTTAACATAGCGCTAAATTTGCCTTATGGCACACTAACTATTAACACAAATATTAACCATTAACATTTACTTCTAGCACTTCACATTTATGCAATTTATTATTCTTGTACATATTATTCATTTGCTTTTGCTCTTTGCTCATTTGAGCACATGTTTATGTTAATGCAATTTGCCGTTTGCTCACTTGAGCATATAATTGTGTATATATTATTGTGCTTGTGTTTTGTTTTGATTGTTGTGGACCAAATGCAAAGAAATGGACAAATGGACTTAGTTTCTAGTACTTTACCTATGCAAATTGGAGTAAAAGGATCTTAATGTTGAGGATGGATTTGAAGAACCAAATCTCTAAACCCACTCTTCTCCATTCTTGATTTACTTCATAGAACTTTTTGATGTGTGTGCTTTTGTGCTAGGGGATCCTATGAGAGCTCAAATTGAAGAACCTTTGCCATGTTCATCCAAAGTGAAAGATACAAGAGCCATTGGGGATCTTCTAAGAGCTTGTTTGATTATGTTGATTGCTTGAGCTTATTATTATTTTGCTTGCATATTCCAAAGGATGGGAGCTACTTGGATCATCAATATGATCTCAAGAGAGGAACTCCATTTGTGGTTTTGTTTCTTATCCCTCATCTCATGTATGATTAGGACTTTAGCCATTCTTCTTCTTCCCTCCACTCTAACCCAAGCCAAAACTTTTGTGCAAACATTTAACACTTCTTTTCAAACATTAGAAACCTAAGCCTTATGATTTTGATTTTCAAACTTTTTCATAACACTTATTTTGAATTGAATCCTAAGTCAACTTTGACCATATTTTGCAAATACTTTTCATTGGTAAATATAACTCATTCAAATACTTTTGTGGTTTCAATGGCCACTTCCTTAATCAAAACTTTTCATAACCTTTAGCTATTAGGTTTGAGTTATCCCTGAGGTAGATGTAATACTCACCTATATCCTTAGTGATGGACAATGAGTCTTCCATGTTTATTATAGGGTTAACCCCTCACTAGCATGTTGAAGCTATCCTCACATGGTGGATTTGTGGTTTTAGGTTGAGTTTTCTCCCTTGGATAACAAAAGACCTTAAGGCTTTTGGACCAATCAATTCACCAACTCATTTTGAGATTTTTACCTCGAACTACGAGGTTTTGATCCTAATCTTTTTAAGATGGTACGTAGGCAATGGGTTTATCCATTCAAACACAAAATGTAAATAACTTGTATATTCTCTCCTCATCTCTTCAATCATGTTTGCACAAACAAATTTTCACAAAATACCAACCTTACAACAAATGTGAAAAGGGCTCCCTAGGAGTACCTAGGATGTTTTGGGTGCTTAAAACCTTCCCATTGCATAACCAACCCCCTTACCCCGATCTCTGACATTTTTACTAGTTTTTGACTCGATAATACTTTTAGGTTTTGGTCGCTTTCTAACCATTCCTTTGGATAAATAAAAGTACGGTGGCGACTCGTCTTGTATGGTTTACTTTTGATTTAGTCAATAAATCTAAAGGTAATGAATACCCCGCTACAGTTGGTACAGAGGTGATGTACATCACCCCAGCTTTCGATTGGTACCTAGATCATGGCATTTGGTGCAAATTTGCTTCTCTGTAAATTTTGAGCCTCGCTGGAGCTGGCCGGAGAAGACGGTGGCGCTGGTCACCGTCCAATCTCCAGAATGAATATGAACCATCCATCTCCTTTTCCAGATTCAATCCAGGCCATTCAACGTTATGACTTATTTAATGGCACTATGTGATTCAGTTGACTAGAGCATATGGTGAACGCGCTCTTCCTGGCCACGTGATGATCCATGTCAATTAATGAAAGTGCATCAGACGCTCCACGTTTTTTCATCATTTTTAATTTCTGATTCTATTTTCTTTTATTTCTTTTAATTCCATTTCATTTTAAAAATTCATATCTCCTTCATTATTGGTCCAAAAAATGTGAGACCAATTGCATTTTTCTTCTTTTAATTTCTAGTTTCTAAAAATGATTCTTAATATTTTTTATTTTATCATTTGATATTTTTTAGGAATTTCCTCTTTTCTAGTTATTTTTAATTCATTTAAAATAGTTTTTGATATTCAAAAAATACAAAAATATCTTTCCAACCTATTTGAATGATGATAGATCTATGAAAAATATTCTCATCAATTTATTAATTGATTTGAGATTTATTTGATATTTTAATTCAATTAGGTTATACTTATGCATTTTTAATTGATAAAAAATAGTTTCTGACTTCTAAAAATGCTGAAATTTTTTGTCAAACTTTGTTTGACCTTGTTGAACTTAGGATAATTCACTTGGACTTTTCAAAGTTGATTTAAAGTGAATTTGAAGTTTGACCATTCTTTATTATTTTAATTCAAGTATTATTTTAATTTTGAAAAAATACCAAAAATATTTCATATGTTTCTTGACTTCTAATCTTCATTTTGTTTCTGTTTACTATTGTTTGACCTTGATCTTCTCTATCTTGGTCAATGCTTGTTGATTATTTCATTTCATTTCCATTAATGTACTTTAATATTCATCTTCTTCTTCTTCTTCTTCTTTTCTTTTTTTGATCAATGAGTTAGATTTTTGGTGGTTAGCCTTGATACATGGGAGGTTTAACCATCCTTGATTCAAATCTAATTCATCTTGATCATAGATCAAGTGAATGGCTTTGCATTAAGGATAGGTTGCTTCCTAATCAAGCAAAGAACCTAAATCAATACAAGATCATTTTTCATCTTCTTTTTGGCATGACAAGTTGTAGGAGTTTGATTCACTAATCAAAATCTCTAACTTGTGTTGTTGGCTATATTATTATTGACCTGCCTCAGATAGTTGTGACTTCTACATAAGTCCAATTACGATTGCTTAACATAGCGCTAAATTGCCTTATGGCACACTAACTCTAACACTAACCATATACCATTAACATTTAATTCTTACTCTTTACAATTATGCAATTTACTATTCTTGTATATATTAATTCATTTGCTTTTTCCTTTGCTCATTTGAGTACATGTTTATGTTAATGCAATTTGCCTTTTCTCACTTGAGCACATAATTGTGTATATATTATTGTGATTGTGCTTTGATTTGATTGTTGTGGACCAAATGCAAAAAATTGACAAATGGACTTAGAATCTAGGACATTCCCTATGCAAAATGGAGTAAAAAGGCCTTAATATTGAAGATGGACTAGAAGTACCAAACCTCTAAACTCACTCTTGTCCATTCTTGATTTACTTCATAGAACTTTTTTATGTGTGTGCTTTTATGCTAGGGGATCCTATTTGAGCCAAAAGGAAGAACCATTGTCATGTGCTTCAAAGAGAAAGATATAAGAGCCATTGGAGATCTTCTAAGAGCTTTCTTGATTGATTTGATTGCTTGAGCTTTTACTTATTTGCTTGCTTATTCCAAAGGATGGGAGCTACTTGGATCATCAATATGATCTCAAGAGAGGAACTCCATTTGTGGTCTTGTTTCTTATCCTTCATCTCGTGTATGATTAGGACTTTAGCCATTCTTCTTCTTCTTCCCTCCACTCTAACCCAAGCCAAAACTTTTGTGCAAACATTTAACATTTCTTTTCAAACATTAGAAACCTACGCATTATGCTTTTGATTTTCAAACTTTCTTTTCATAACACTTATTTTGAATTGAAATTTTAAGTCAACTTTGACCATATTTTTTAAATACTTTTCATTGGTAAATATAACTCATTCAAGTACTTTTGTGGTTTCAATGGCCACTTTCTTATCAAAAACTTTTCATAACCTTTAGCTATTAGCTTTGAGTTATCCTTGAGGTAGATGTAATACTCACCTATATCTTTAGTGATGGACAATGAGTCTTCCATGCTTATTATAGGGTTAACCCCTCACTAGCATGTTGAAGCTATCCTCACATGGTGGATTTATGGTTTTAGGTTGAGTTTTCTCCCTTGGATAACAAAAGACCTTAAGGCTTTTGGACCAATCAATTCACCAACTTGTTTTGAGATTTTTACCCCGAACTACGAGGTTTTGATCCTAATCTTTTTTAAGATGGTACGTAGGATATGGGTTTATCCATTCCAACACAAAATTTTAAATAACTTGTATATTCTCTTCTCATCTCTTCAATCATGTTTGCACAAACAAAATTTTGCACAAAATACCAACCTTACAACAAGTGTGAAAAGGGCTCCCTAGGAGTACCTAGGATGTTTTGGGTGCTTAACACCTTCTCATTGCATAACCAACCCCCTTACCTCGATCTCTGACATTTTTACTAGTTTTTGATTCGATAAAACTATTAGGTTTTTGTTCGCTTTCTAACCATTCCTTTGGATAAATAGAAGTGCGGTGGCGACTCGACTTGTATGGTTTACCTTGGATTTAGTCAATATGTGTAATGGTAACGAATACCCCGCTACAGAAAAGTGGCGACTCTGCTGGGGATTATTTTGCCTAGTGGGTTTTGCCTACTTTTCATATTTGTTGTATTATATTGTATATTATTTTGTGACATATTTTTGTGCAATTTGGGATTACTGTATTGTATGTAATGATTGAATTGCTTGAGTATTAATTCCTTGTATGCTTGGTGATCTTTGTGAGATGAGTTCTATACCCGAACTCGAGTGCACTTAGGATAGGAGAATGGCATAGTCTTGTTGACTTGTGTGGAGTTATTCCTTAGCATGTTGACTTGCAAGCCCATTCACTTGGTGGAGGTCATGTTGGGATCAATAATGTCACACGAGTAGTCGTGGTTAGACATTACTCTTTCCAATATAGACCTTAGAAGCCAAGGACCTTAGTCTACCAAGCCCATCTTGGCCTATTTTTTAGGACGTAGTGCGAAAGTCGTTTAAATGTAAGATTTGATACGATTGTTACGCGATACTACACTCATAAGAGTCTCTCTTGAGAATATTTTTGGAATGCGAGTAGTTGTTTATCCGATAATATCCGAAAGATGGGATGATGACTTTGGAACCTCTTGTAGAACATGTTGGGCAGGTTTAAACCCTAGTACACTCCCTTTGGGTGGTTCTTAACCGAGACTCCATGCTCGTGACTCGCAACAAACCCTTGATTCGTGGTTGATCCGTTCTTGTATCCTTAACATCAATGGAACTTGAGTGCTGATAAGGTGTAAACCATAATCCACCAAAATGGATGATTGATATTAAGGATGACTTGATCCATCCCATGACCTTTGTGTGGTGTGCTTTGCTTGATCCTTGAGTGTGATTGTTGCACCCATGCATTCATGCACCCATTTGCATCCATATCATCAATAATGAGAAAATTTTCAAGGAACTTAAGAGGTCTATTTGCAAATTTTCAGACATGGATAGACAAAGAAGGAATACGAAGAAGTACAGTTTCAGACAACCCGACTTGAAAGAGCTAAGGAATTTGACATCCTATGTACTAGATCCCTTGGGTTTCAAGGCTCGTTATGGGAAGCTTCTATCTATTCTGGCTACTAAAGTGGACGAAGGTCTGATGAGTGTATTGGTGCAGTTCTATGATCCATTGTACAGTTGCTTCACATTTCCGGATTTCTAGCTTTTGTCCATGCTTGAGGAGTATGCCTATCTTGTGGGTATTCCTATCCTAGACCAGTTATCGTTCAGTGGCTTAGAGAGAGTCCATACTTCTCAAGAGATAGCTGATATGTTGCATATAGATGAATCTCTGGTTGGTGCTCATATGACTACCAAAGGTGGAATTCAAGGTCTTCCTTCTGAGTTCCTCATCACTCAAGCTACTATGTATGGGAAGGCCATGAGTGAGGACGCCTTTGAGGCCATATTTGTACTTCTCATCTATGGGATAGTGTTATTCCCCAACATCGACAAGTTTGTGGATGTGAACGCTATTAGGATTTTCTCTACTCTTAATCCCGTTCCGACTCTGTTGGGTGACGCTTACTTCTCTTTACATATGAGGAATGCGAAGGGTGGTGGTACCATTGTTTGTTGTTTGCCTCTGCTGTACAAGTGGTTTATTTCACACTTGCCGCAGACAGTTGCCTTCAAGGAGAACAAAGGATGTCTAAGGTGGTCCACGAGACTTATGTCTCTCACCAGTGATGATATCTTTTGGTACAACCGTGTATATGATGGTGTGCAGATTATCGACTCTTGTGATGAATTCTCCAATGTGCCTCTTCTTGGTACATGTGGTAGGATTAACTACAACCTTATTTTGGCACGTCGTCAGCTTGGGTTCCCCCTAAAGGATAAACCTAATAACATTTTGTTAGAAGGTGTGTTCTTCCAGGAGGGTAAAGATCCAAGGCTTGAAGGGAAGGATGGTTCGCGCTTGGCGCAAGATCTATAGGAAGGGAAGGAAGGAGCTTGGTCCGAAGAGTTGCATTGCTTTGGAACCTTATACCTTGTGGGTTAGGAGAAGAGCTTCCGAGTACCTCATGTCTTATGAGTATCCAAGACCTACACCTTTGGTTGTGGATGGGCCTTCAACTCTCCCTGACCAAGGAGTAGAGGAGTTGAGAGACGAAGACCATTCACGTGCCTGGAACCGTGAACGAGAAGAGTTGCTTCAGCGGATCAGAGAGAAGGATGCTTTGATATAGTTCCTTGAGCACCAGGTTATTGATGAGCCTGATGATACGCTGACTTCTCTGCTTCCTCAGTCTTCCAAGTTCTGGAAGAGGAAGTACGATCGACTCGCCAAAGTGAAGGTAGATATGGAGGCAGCCTATGAGAGAGAGGTGAAGAGGCTTCGTGCAACATATCTTCCAGTCTCCAGAGCTTTAGACGACTATTTCTAGGATTCCATAGGATGTTCATTTTCCTTCTCTCTTGTATTGTATTTGGTTTCCAAGACTGTACTTCTTTGGTGTAAAAATATTTTCCAGATGTTATTGATATGTTATTTCCATATGTGTCTAAATAATTAATATTTTCAAATATTTGCAAATAGGACTCTAAAGTTCCTCTGATAAAAAATAAATCATATGCACAAGCATTGCATGCATCATGTGCATAAGCAGGTTTTGCTCCAGGCTTCTTGTTCTATGGTCTAACTCTGTGTTCTTCATTTATTTTAAAGACAAGCTGACTCACCGGTACTACACTAGAGCCAACGCTTCAAGACTGATGGATCATCTAGAGCAAGAGAACCGTGAACTCAAGGAGGAAGTGGCCAGATTGACTTCCCTGATGGAGTCATTCATGGCCGCTCAGAGCCAGTCATCTCCGACACCTTCAACTCCTCCCTAGAGGACAGTCATCTCCGAGATTGCCTCTTCAACCGTGCCTGCGGCCAGCGCCCACTTCGCACCAACAGCTATGCCAGCCGGGGTTCCTTGGGGGATGCCTCCCAACTTTATTCCTGAGGGTCTTGCGCCTATATTTGCTTCTCTGCCGGCATCTAGCCCGGTCCTTGCCGTCCATGCATACTATGCCCAGAGTAGACGACACCATCTACCACTCTGAGCCGTCTGAGGGCCCAGATGTCTATGAAAAGATGGATGCAATGAACGATCAGTTTCTTGAACTCCGCAAGGAATTGAAAACTCTCAGAGGAAAGGACCTCTTCGGCAAGTCTATTGCTGAAGTCTTCTTAGTCCCAAATGTCAAAATCCCTGTAAAGTTCAAAGTGCCTGACTTTGAAAAATACAAGGGGAATACTTGCCCTCTCAGCCACCTGGTCATGTACACAAGAAAGATGTCGACTCATACTGACAACGATCAACTTCTTATTCACTGTTTCCAGGACAGTTTGTCCGGTGCTGCCCTGAGATGGTATATGGGCTTGGACAGCACGAACATCCGATCCTTCAATGACCTTGGTGAAGCTTTCGTCAAGCAATACAAGTATAATGTGGATATGGCTCCCGATAGGGATCAATTGAGAGCCATGTTTCAGAAGGACAAGGAAACTTTCAAAGAGTACGCCCAGAGGTGACGAGAGTTAGCAGCACAGATTGTGCCTCCACTGGAGGAGAAAGAAATGACCAAGATCTTCCTGAAGACCTTGAGCTTATTTTATTATGAGCAAATGATTGCCAGCGCGCCTTCTGATTTCATCGAGATGGTGAACATGGGGATGCGTCTGGAAGAAGGAGTCAGGGAAGGGCGCCTGACCAGAAAAGAAGGCTCTTCTGCCAAACGATATGGGGCGTTTGGAAAGAAGAAAGATGGTGAGGCACATGCTGTGACCTCCCATGTTAAACCAAGAAGTCCCTCAGTAAGGAGGAAGACCGCGCGTCCTGCCGGTAATCAGCATCAGGTGGCTCACATAGCACCTGTTTTCAAAGATAATCAGCACAATAATAACCAACAACAGCAACAACAACAGCACCGTCTTCAACAGCAGGCCTACCATCCTCGAAACAACAGTCAAACTAGTACAAGCTATGAGAGGAAGAGGGTCACCTTTGATCTTATTCCTATGACCTATGCAGAATTGTATCCCTCTTTGATAGAGAGGAAGTTGATTACTCCACGAGACCCACCGGCTATACCTACCAACCCTCAGTGGTGGTATAAGCCCGAGCTACATTGTGTTTATCATTCCAGTGCCCCCGGACATGACGTGGAAAACTGTTACCCGCTGAAGACCAAGGTTCAAGACCTTGTGAGATGTGGTATCTTATGTTTCGAGGACGTAGGTCCCAATGTAAAGAAGAACCCATTGCCCGAGCATGGGAAATCCTCTGTCAACATGGTCCAGGGCTACCCTGGTAAATATAAGGTCAAATATGTCAGCCATATTCGACAATCTTTGGTCGAGATGCACAAACTGTTGTGTGATTACAGCCACTATGAGCATGACCATGACAGATGCCATGTTTGCACTGTCAATCAGAGGGGATGTCGCCAAGTCCGTAAAGACATCCAAGAAATGCTGGATGAAGGTGTAATTGAAATACTTCAAAATTGCGATGCTGATGATGAAGTCAATGTGATATCTCCGGTATTTCGGATCCCAAAGCCTGTTGTCATCCGGTACGATGGCAGCAAGCAGAACGCTTCTCCCTCCTTGATAATTAAACCAGTTGGTCCTGTGCCATATTCTTCCGATAAAGCTGTCCCCTATCGCTACAACGTTGTGGCATTTGAGGATGGGAAGGAGGTGCCCCTGCCCTCTATCTCTGTTGTTAATATTGCCGATGTCAGCGGCCTGACCCGTAGCGGTCGTGTTTTCTCGGCTCCGCCGAAGCCCCAGGCTGACACCAGAAGGGCTGATGTTGCTGATTGTGCTGAACACCCGGTTGAGAATGTTGTTATTTCTCCGAATCCGGCACTTGTTGCCAATAAACCTGTCGTTGTTGTAAACACTCATGTCTCTGCTGGCCAGAGTGGCACCATGAAAGAAGACTGTAATGAGATGCTGAGGCTCACCAAAAGGAGTGAATATAACATTGTAGATCAGCTTCTACAGATGCTATAAAAGATCTCTGTGCTATCTTTGTTGATGAATTCAGAACCACACCGTGAAGCTCTGCAGAAGGTGTTGGATGTGGCGTATGTAGATCATGACGTCACAATAGAATAATTTGATAGTAATGTTGCAAACATCACCGCTTGTAACAATTTGAGTTTTTGTGATGCTGATCTCCCTGAGGAGGGAAGAAACCACAATTTGGCACTTCACATATCTATGAGCTTCAAGTATGATGCGATGTCTAATGTGCTGGTAGACACTAGATCATCATTGAATGTGTTGCCAAAATCCACTATGGCAAGATTGTCATACCAGGGGCCTCCCATGAGGCAGAGTGGAGTAGTGGTTAAAGCTTTTGATGGATCCCGCAAAACTGTGATTGGAGAGGTTGAACTCCCATTCAAGATCGGACCGAGTGATTTCCAGATCACTTTTCAGGTCATGGATATCCACCCATCATATAGTTGTCTGTTGGGCAGACCATGGATTCACGAGGCAGGCGCCGTGACGTCCACCATACACCAGAAATTGGAATTTGTCAAGAACAAGAAGCTGGTGGTGGTAGGCTCTCCTGGTTAGCCATTTGTCTTCCTTTTCTTATATAGATGCTAAGGATGAAGTTGGAACGTTGTTCCAAGCTTTATCTATTGCTGAGCCTACTAAGAAAGGAACTTTTTCATTTGCGTCCTACAATGATGCTAAGTTGGCCATTGAGCATGGCACAACTACTGGTTTGGGACAAATGATCAAGCTGGAAGACAACAAATCCCAGGCTGGCATAGGGTATTCTTCAGGAACCTTCAACAAGCATGGGTTGTTTAAGAGTGGTGGATTCATCCACACTGTTCAAAAAGAGGAAGCTGCTGCTATTGAGGAAGAGGATGCAGAGGAAGATTCTGGCAATTTTATCATCCCTGGAGGGGTCTGCAATAACTGGGTCGCTGTTGATGTTCCAACAGTTGTCCATAAGTCAAAGTAATGTTCATTTTGTTCAAAAAAACCCTTCTCCCATGCCAAAAGGAGGAGTGATGACATTGTTGGCTCATAAATACAATGATATTTTCATTCAATAAATTCATGTTAAATGTTTTCCAATTATTTTCACTTTTCGCTTTTTGCATGAAATTGGTGATCAGATAAAACCTTAAAAAATAGAATAAAATCAATCTTTTCATCTGCATAATGATTTGCCTTGTTTGAATTCTAAAATCTCTTTATATCAAAATCATTATGCAAGTTGATCAAACCCATTGAACATAATGATCCAACACCATCTCCCAACTTTGAGTTCCCTGTATTTGAGGCCGAAGAAGATGATGTTGAAGAGACTCCTGATGAGATTACTCGTCTACTTGAGCATGAAGAGAAGATCATTCAGCCGTATCTTGAGAATCTGGAAACAGTCAACTTGGGGTCTGAAGATTGTGTGCGAGAAGTGAAGATTGGGGCACTTCTGGAAGAATCTGTCAAGAAGGGGTTGATAGAGTTACTACGAGAATACGTTGACGTCTTTGCCTGGTCATATGAAGACATGCCTGGTCTAGATACTGATATCGTGCAACATTTCCTACCTTTGAAGCCTGAGTGCGTGCCTGTGAAGCAGAAGCTCAGAAGAACTCATCCTGATATGGCAGTGAAGATCAAAGAAGAATTTCAGAAGCAAATTGATGCGGGGTTTCTGGTGACTTCTACGTATCCTCAATGGGTGGCCAATATTGTGCCCGTGCCTAAGAAAGATGGAAAATTCTGAATGTGTGTGGACTGTAAAGACTTGAATAAAGCTAGTCCGAAAGATGATTTCCCCTACCACATATTGATATGTTGGTAGATAATACAGCTAAATTCAATGTCTTCTCGTTTATGGATGGATTTTCCAGATATAATCAGATTAAGATGGCACCCGAGGATATGGAGAAGACAACATTCATCACACCTTGGGGAACATTCTGTTATCGAGTGATGCCCTTCGGTTTGAAGAACGTCGGAGCCACGTATCAACGTGCTATGACTACCTTGTTTCATGATATGATGCACAAGGAGATCAAGGTGTATGTCGATGATATGATTGCAAAGTCGAAAACGGAAGTTGAACATGTAGAACACTTGTTGAAGCTTTTCCAGTGTTTAAGGAAGTACAAACTCCGCTTGAATCCCAACAAGTGTACACTTTGAGTCCGTTCCGACAAGTTATTGGGCTTTATTGTCAGCGAGAGAGGTATTGAGGTTGATCCTGCAAAGGTCAAAGCAATACAAGAGATGTATGCGCCAAAAACTGAGAAGCAAGTCCGAGGTTTTCTTGGCCGCTTGAATTATATTTCCAGATTTATATCCCACATGACTGCCACATGTGCGCCAATATTCAAGCTCCTCCGAAAAGATCAGCGTCATGATTGGATCGAGGATTGCCAAAGAGCCTTTGACAGTATTAAAGAGTATTTGTCCGAGCCTCCGATTCTGTCTCCACCTGTAGAAGGGAGACCGTTGATTATGTATCTGACAGTTCTTGAAGACTCTATGGGTTGTGTCCTTGGTCAGCAAGACGAGACATGGAAGAAAGAATATGTTATTTACTACCTGAGTAAGAAGTTCACTTATTGTGAGTCTCGATACTCGATGCTTGAGAAAACATGTTGTGCTCTAGCTTGGGCTGCTAAGCGCTTACGCCAGTATATGTTGAATCATACGACTTGGTTGATATCCAAAATGGATCCAATCAAGTATATATTTGAGAAGCCTGCTTTAACCGGGAGGATTGCCCATTGGCAGATGTTGTTATATGAGTATGACATTGAGTATCGAGCTCAGAAAGCTATTAAAGGTAGTATCTTGGCTGACCACTTGGCACATCAACCAATCGAGGATTATCAGTCAGTTCAGTATGACTTCCCAGATGAGGAGATTCTGTATTTGAAAATGAAAGATTGCGATGAGCCTACGCTTGATGAAGGGCCAGAGCCTGGTTCCCGATGGAGCATGGTGTTTGATGGCACTGTAAATCAGTACGGAAATGGTATTGGGGCAGTGATTATTACTCCTCAGGGAACACATTTTCCTTTTACAGCAAGGTTAACTTTCAAATGCATGAATAATGTGGCGGAATATGAGGCCTGTATTATGGGATTGGAAGAGTGTATTGATCTTAGGATCAAACATCTGGATGTTTATGGTGATTCGGCCCTTGTTGTTAATCAGATTAAGGGTGAATGGGAGACAAATCAGCCTGGCCTCATCCCATATAGATATTATGCGAGGAGGATTTCAACATTCTTTACTGAGGTTGACTTCCATCATATTCCTCGAGTTGAGAATCGGATGGCAGATGCACTTGCTACACTTGCTTCAATGATCATGGTGAGACTCTGGAATGAAGTCCCCAATATCACTGTGATGCGCTTGGATAAACCAGCTCATGTATTTGCAGTTGAAGAAGTAAAAGATGATAAGCCATGGTATTATGATATCAAGTGCTTTCTTTAGATTCAGATTTACCCGCCTGGGGCATCTGTGAAAGATA
The DNA here is from genome assembly GCF_024323335.1 of Lathyrus oleraceus. NCBI lineage: Eukaryota > Viridiplantae > Streptophyta > Magnoliopsida > Fabales > Fabaceae > Lathyrus > Lathyrus oleraceus. The sequence continues at coordinate 246,965,023 of NC_066584.1, forward strand.
GCAAGATTTTGAAGAGATTATCAAGCAGTTTCTACCTCAATGGTGATGTACTTTATAAGAGGAATTTTGACATGGTTCTGCTCAGATGCGTGGATAGACACGAAGCAGACCTGTTAATGAATGAGGTCCATGAGTGTTCATTTGGTACTCATTCCAATGGATATGCCATGGCTAGAAAGATGTTGAGAGCAGGCTACTATTGATTGACAATGGAGTCTGACTGCTGCAAATATGTGAAGAAATGCCACAAGTGTCAGATTTATACGGACAAGATTCATATTCCCCCGACACTTCTGAATGTGATTTCATCACCATGGCCTTTCTCTATGTGGGGAATTGACATGATTGGCATGATAGAGCCAAAAGCATCCAACGGTCACAGATTTATTCTCCTAGCAATTGATTACTTTACCAAGTGGGTTGAAGCGGAGTCATATGCAAACGTGACCAGGCAGGTGGTTGTGAAATTTATCAAGAATCAACTCATATGTCGTTATGGTGTGCCAGACAAGATCATTACTGATAATGGATCTAACTTGAACAACAAGATGATGAAAGAGCTGTGTAGTGAGTTCAAGATTGCACATCATAATTCTTCCCCTTATAGACCCAAGATGAATGGGGTTGTTGAAGCTGCTAATAAGAATATCAAGAAGATTTTCCAGAAGATGGTTGTTACGTACAAGGATTGGCATGAGATGCTTCCATTTGCTTTGCATGGATACCGTACATCTGTTCGCACTTCAACAGGGGCAACCCCTTTCTCTCTTGTTTACGGCATGGAGGTTGTGCTCCCAGTAGAGGTGGAGATCCCATCAATGAGAGTCTTGATGGAAGCCAAGTTGACTGATGATGAATGGGTTCAGAGTCGTTATGACCAACTGAATTTGATAGAAGATAAGAGAATGATTGCCATGTGCCACGGTCAGTTATATCAGCAGAGGATGAGGAAAGCCTTTGATAAGAAGGTCAAGCCTCGTGTGTTCCGAGAAGGTGACCTTGTGCTCAAGAAAGTCTTGTCTTTCGTGCCCGATTCCAGGGGCAAGTGGACTCCAAACTATGAAGGTCCATATGTTGTTAAGAGAGCCTTTTCAGGCGGTGCTTTGAGACTTACAACTATGGATGGGGAGGATTTCACTCGTCCTGTGAATTCAGATGCAGTCAAGAAGTACTTCGCCTAAAAAAATAAAAATAGAATAGCTCGCTAAGTTGAAAACCTGAAAGGGCGGCTTAGGCAAAAATGAGCGTCTCGGTGGATTGAAAACCAGAAAGGGCGATCCAGGCAAAAGTTAGAGACATAAAAAAAATGAATATGTATCCCGCTAGATTGAGTACCTCACCCTGGGGAAATCTAGGCCAAAATTAGGGATTTGGCAAGTAACTACATCCTAACAAGACTTTGTTCTACAACTGTCATCTGTCAGAGATTCTCGCTAAGTCATCGTCAACTGAAGCTTCAAATACATCGGATTCAGAGTTGGTGGAGAAATGGTCATTATGTTCAATGTAGCCCTTTTCTAATCTACATCACCAATTTCAAATTTGTAAAGATCCATGGAGTCTTGCCATTTGCAAACTACCATTCTATCAAATAAATTTGAGCCTTTATCCAATTCTTTGCACTCTTATTTGTTTCTATTCAAACAAATGTTTTGCATGTTTTAATTGAAAAATATCATTATTTCAAATAAATAAAATTTTCATAAATTGTTTTTAAACAAAGTGAACATTCACAATGACAAAAGGATACTTGGGACGTCTTCGGTGCTCTCCCAAGGATGGTATGATTCCCAAAAGGGTAAGACATTTGTTCATATTCCCAGCATACTTGTATCCTCTTCATTATCTTTCAGGTTCTCCTCCACGAGTGCAGAAGAAAGTTGTACATCCCACCAAATCCCCAAAGAGTTTGGAGTTTTGGATGCGGTCTCAATCTTCTAGACCCCGGTGAGTTTGGATTTAGCATTTGTGTTATCAATTATATGGTTGTCATCCCTTGTGTGGATTGACCTAAAATCCCTTATAGATTGATAAATTGAATATGCTAAACTTTCCGAAGGAGTTGGTCGTCCCTCACTTCAAGATTAGAAATTTCTCCGCCAGAGTGAGCCGGAAATCCCCAGCATAAGCGGAGTCATCATCAAGTTTGATTTATAGCTCTTCCCCTGCGGACTTGTCTACTTTTGATCTCCAGCAAATTTTCTCCTCGACCATCCTCAGCAGGGTTGATCCCACTTTTACTCCCCAGTATGGTCACCAGTAGGATATCCCCAGTAGTTTGCCTACGGGTACTCCCCGATTCGGTCAACGGCCGTGTTTCCCTAGTGGAATTGTCTGATTAGAGCCTGTTTGTGGTTTCCTCCCGAGCAGAGTGGTTGATAGAGATATTTATCTTTCCATCCCCGGCGGAGTAGTATCCCTTTCTCCTCGGCAGATGTGATTTCTTCAGCAGTGCAAGAAATGTGGGGGAATTGGAATCTTCTGATTAGTGGTTGTTCCCTACAGATTTTCATTTCCCTCTTTGATAATTTCCCCAGTAGAGTTGATTCTACGGCGGATTTTATCCGTGTGTAGATCCCCCAGCCAAGACTTTGCCTGGTTGCAGAGTGGCATGAGAGCTTCTGAGGAAGATATGTTGATCCTTTCCCCAGCTAGAGTGACTATTTCCCATTTCCCTGCCAAGATCTTTGCTTCCTGGTATCTGTTGCCCCCATCAGATTGGATATTCTCCAGTGGGTCTGGCTTTCTCTCCTGAGATGTAGTACCAGATGTTTGTCCATTGATTCTTGGACATGTTTGTGTTAGATATGTCTGTTTGTCAGCATTCATCATACATAAACTACGCATATACATGCATAATTATAACATTCAGATATTCATGTTCCATTCTTTGCCATATATCTTTTTTGTTGTCTCCTGCTATTTGGTGATATATATTTCCCCAAGCAGATGTTTGTGTCTGATCTCTCCAGATAGAGTCAGCCCATAGGCAGAAAGTGTCTACCCTTTCTCCCGTATTCCCCACTGAGTTATGTCCTCGTGGATGATTATTATTTTTGTTTCCTCCCAAAATATGTATTGGGATGGAATTACTCCCCTGAGTTATATCCTCATTGGGTTGAGTCTTGTTTTATTGTGTCTCTCTAGTTTGTTCCTAGATTGAATCCTCTTATTATTTCCCCTACACTTCCCCGTAGTTTAGATGAATGATTGCTCAGTAATCAGTAATTGTCCATCTTTTCCCCAGCGGAGTCTGTGCCTTTCTACCTAGTAACCGGTAGTTGTAAGTCCTATTTATGTGGCTTTCTACCCAGTAACCGGTAGTTGTAAGTCCTATTTCTGTGGATTTCTACTCAGTAACCGGTAGTTGTAAGTCCTATTTCTGTGGATTACTACCCGCATACCGGTAGTTGTAAACCCCATTTTATCCCCTTGCAGAGTTAACCTCGTCTTGTTCATCCTAACCGATGGCGGTTACTCTTCCGTGGTTTTCTACCCAGTATCCGGTAGATGTAATCCCCTCTTTGTTGGTTATATTTATCCAATATTCAGTATTGATATTCCTTCACTTTTTGAGTATATCTCCCAGTTACCGTTGATATATATCTCGGATCATTGCCTTTGTCAATGTATCCCTAGCGAGTCATCTTTCATTTACCCTTGCCTGGTAATGATCGTTTCTCCCTTTGATTGGTCATCATTTTATACCTAGTATGCGGTATCCTGATGTCCTTTCCTTTCGGTCGATTTTTTATCCTTTATTAACCCATTAGCCGGTTGTGGATAATCTTCCATGTGAGTATATTATCTACGTTCTGACGGTAATAGATAATATATCTCATGCGCTCTTTGGTCGAAGTCTTTTGTTCTTCCCCGGTCAAGTAAGATTCGTATTTCCTTATGGAATCGAATGCCCATCCTGTAATCGAGTTTGCTTTTTCAGCCCTCCTTTCGGATGTTGAGTGTCTTGGAAATATTCCCCAATTCACGCTTGGTTGGTCACCTATTATATGCCCAGTAACTGGTATCCCTGGTGTTCCTTCCCTTTTGCTCCCTATTATGACTTTTCGTCCCCCTGTGGAGTCAGATTTCCTGAGTCAAAATATACCTTTTTAGGTCTTCCTCAGATGTTTTAGATGTTTGATATCTATCACCCTCATACCGGTCTTAGATATTCATTCTCCCCAAGCATGTTGTTCTCTCACCCTCATACCGGTGTTTTGATCACATGTTTCCTTGAGCTTATTACCCAGTAACCGGTATACCTCATTCTGTTGTTTCCTCAGATGAGTCCTTTTTGGACATTCCCCAGTGAAGTCCCTTAGTGGATTTTCCCCATCTGAGTCCGGATTTTCATCTGAAGTATCCTTTGCGGATAGTTTTTGCTGTATCGGCATATTCCCCAATACATGCATCTCTGAGTCAGCTCGAGCCCTTCCACTGATTTATTTTCATGGAATTCCTCTCGTGTCTCTCAGCAAATTCTAAGTCGTGACCTGCTCACGCATTTTTATTCCCTTTCTTATCCCCATAAGAGTCCCTAGAGTCTCTGTCCCACTGAGTATATTACTCATATGGATTGTCAGTTTCTCCTAATTTCTTTCCTTCTTTGTGGACACATATCCCCACAAATTATTACCTTTTGCATCCATACATTTTCATCATGAGGTCTCTCAAGGACCAAAATTCGTCTCTTTGTTATTATTTAAGCCCATTCTACCTCGTCGAGACGAAGATTTTAACCTTCATTTCTCCGGCTAGAATGACCTTAAATAGGGGCATCTGTAAGACCCCAATTTTGACCCTAAGATTCCTCATGGCATCATAGCATTGCATTTTTTCATCTTGCCTCAAGGATCATAAGCATCTTGGCTCTTACCTTTGGGTGGGATCTCTTGAGAGTTGGTTTGAGATCATCAAATATGCTTGAATTGTATATTATTTCTTTTCTCATTATTTCTTTTGTTTGTAGCTTGAGCAGTCACAAGGTCCAAAGCTTCTAGGAGATCCTATGTGCATTGATATGGCCAAGGAGAGATGAAAGCAAGCATGGAAATGGTTCCCCAAACCTCTCATCCATCAAATATGCCTCCCAAGTATCTCAATTCATCATTTTGATCAAAGCAAACCAAGGGGCTTGAGACTTGTTTCCCAAGGAAACCATAATTCATCTGTTCATCAATTGTGCCTTGCTCATGAAACAACCTCAACCCATGATCAAATAAAATCAAGGGAAGTTCTTTATTTCATCATTTCATGCATATTTGAACTTATTTGAGTGTCCTAAATCATCAATTCATCAAGAGATGAGGTGTAGACTTGAAAAGTTGATCAGTCAATTCATTTGACTATTTTGAAATACACTGAGACCTAACTTTTGATGTGTTTGTCAAATGGAGATGACCCAAATAGCAAAAATGTTCTTAAGAACCATATGAACAACTTTCATGTTCATAAACAATTGTTTTGAAGCTTGGAAGGTCATCATCCATTTCAAGACATTTAGGTCATTTTGACTGAAACCCTAATTTTGGGTCAACTTCCCAAGGACATAACTCCTTCATTTTTCATGATTTTGAGGTGGGATCAAATGCATTGGAAATCTTAAAATGTCTACTTCAAACGTTATGTTGAGAAAAATTTCAAAATCCTAAAATAAATACATGTGATAATGCAAAACATTATAGGTCACTTTGGACCAAATGCATTGAAATGTGAAAAAGTCCAACTCAAGTGCCCATAACGTCTTCATAAAAAATCCAAATGATTCAAAATTTGAGTCCAAATTGATTGTCTTGAAAAGATCTACAACTTCTATGTTGAAGATTTTGTCATTTGGAGCTTACATCATAGAAACAGAAGGGCTTGAACTTTGGCCATTTTTGAAATTCTCACATGTACATGTTTTGCACCCTAGACTTCATGTCCATTTTTCATCAATTTCCAAGTTTCAAATGAAGTTGTGATCAACATAACAAATGATCCTCATGCAAAAAGCTTTCCAGCCATTACTTATAAGGTTGTGTTTCAAGTTTGGACATGGCATTTTCGAAGACTTGAACATATTGGTAGAATTTTGGAAAATCAATTAATTTGCATTGCATGAGCTAAGCCTATACCATTTGCACGTCCAAATTGCATCTATTATTATTCAGCTGCCAAATCCAAGTGGAATTGGGCCCTCCATGCGCCTGTATAGGCCCATGCATGGAGGCCCTTTCCATTCATGCAAGCATTTTGATCATGCAACTCAGCCTTGCTTTGGCTATAAATACAATGCTCATGCCTCTCATTTCAGCAACCTAAAGGCGCCCTAAATGTTGCACGACTGATCCCTCAACCACACTTCAAAAGGAACTCACCATTTTTATTCACAATTTTCAGATCTGAATTTTAATTTCCTTAATTGATTTTCAGATCTAAAAGTTCCTAAACCTTGCTACCTCATTCCCTAAAACAAACTACAAGCATCCATAGCAAGGAATTATGCTCTCAAACTCTGTAAATCAGAGGTTTACCTCACACTTTATTTTCTTCGAATCAGCTCATTGATGCGTGTTTTTCGCAAGTGTACGAATCACGTCAAAGTAATATAAAAGATTATCGAATCCACAGAGACCAAGTGTCAATCTATCAAACCTGTTGTTATGGTGTGTATCTAAGGCAACTATTTTTAAGGGTTTTAATAAGGGTGCAATGGTAAATAAAATTATAATTTTAAATAATAAATAAAGACAGGCTCGAATGTAATTCACGCAATCAATGATAATCCAGTACTTGTTAGTGGAACTACTTATGGGCAATGTTTTCTCCTTTGAAAAGAACTAATTTAACAGGAACTGTCGCTTTCGCGTATTCAGAACCGAGTTGTACTCTCTAATCAACCCCTCCTATTGTCACGGATAAAAAGGTGCGTACTGCGTTAGAGTAGTAAACCTATTTTTAAGAAATATAGTATCTTAACTAAGTTGAAAAGTATTTTAACCTGGACTTCCTAGCAAAAAGAGGTTCTTACGAACCAGAGTTTAAACTTCCTAACGCGTCCGAAAATCGTTTTAAAATCTCTTTTCTTTTTAATCTAAAATCTCCTAATAAACTAGACAAAGCGCTTTTGGCTGTTTTTGAAATAGTTAAAAACAATTACTTGAATTGAAAGATAAAATAGCCCTTAGGTGTTTCCACGAACAATTATACTGATTACTGGTTTAATTACGATCCTTACATTCTAACCTTTATAGAATTAGTTAGACATGATAAAGTAAATATTCTTTTTATAGTTTTTCATAAAAGTAATTTAAAGCGAGTGCGGATAATAAACAAAGTAAAGTGCGAGTGCAGGAAATAAACAACGTAAATGTGCGAGTGCAGGAAATAAACAAAAGTAAAATACGAACTTGAATTAAAAATGGCGGCAGGATTAACTTCCTCCAGAGTGCTCCAAAAACTCGAACCACAGACAGATTACAGACTCGATCACTCGATTGCAGAGGCACCCCGATGTGGAATGGCAACTGCTTTATAACTGATATATGCCTAGAGAATTCTAATTCTGGATGAAGAAAAACGAAAATCTAAGGTCCTATTTATAGTAAAAACTGAAAGCATGAAATGACAGGGACGCCCCTCCACTAAAAAGTGGAGGTTACTGATTTTGGCCTTGTGGCGCCCGCCACAGGCCTATGGCGCCCGCCATGGTCCCTATAGGGGATGATGGAGTGGGGATCGTGGGTCTTGACGGTTGAGGAGTGGTCTTGAGACGTGGCCACGTCATGGCTAACCCCATGGCGCCCGCCACGGTGGGTGCCGTAAGTGCAAAACGCTGAATTTCTAGGTTTTCGCCCGTTTTCACTCCTTTTTCGCTCCTTTTCCCGATTCAAGCTCCGATTATTATAAAAACCTGAAAACATAAGAAAACAAAGAAATAACAAAGCAAAACAACAATAAAAGCTAAGAATGCATGCGAAATCGGAGTCAGAAATACGGTGAATTTTAGTGTGATCAAATTCTCCCACACTTAAACCTTTGCTTGTCCTCAAGCAAACATTAAAGCTTAAGAAAATATGGTGTCAACACTTGTCTTTGGGCCAAAGGGATTCTAAGTTCAAGTCAGGATGTAGTGACAGATACTAACTAAGTGAACCAAGGGTACCATAGTAACACAAACACAAACTTCAATCCTATATTAACCACTCCATATCATCCCACAATACCTAGGCCTATCTTCTCATCTTTTTGTGTCCTTTTCATTCAGGCGCAATCACATTAAGCCCGTTATCTGTACATGCTTCATAGTAGAGTGACCGGTTAGTGATTCTGATCCATAACATAAGGTTTCTGGCACATAAGCATGTGTAAACCTGTTTTATTTCGCCTAAATGTAGCTGCGGGGGATCGGATCGTAATCCGCCCTACCAAGTTCAGTGCCAGATACCTCTGAACCAACTAACAATAGGTGACTTGCAAAATTTTTTTTTTTTTTTTGTTTTTTTTTTTTTTTTTTTTTTTTGTTTTTTTTTTTTTTTTAGTATTAGCACTGGATCATTCACTTATGTTCATCGGCCCCCTACGTAGAGCATGCTTAAGCCGGAGCTGACTGCTAAGATAAACTACTTAGGACAATTTTTAAAATGATAGTAAAGGCCAAGATGGTGGGGTTTAGGAGTGATTCCTATATTCAAGAGGTCTATGGTGCTAAAATGGTTCTGATGTTTCAAAAAGTTGACCTAGGTCACTACATCCTAATCTAAACCTGTCCCAAAGCCCAAAAAACATGTGAAACAACATCATTTTCTTTTTTAAAAATTTTCTGGTAAGGCTAAGGAAATGGGAAAAAATGAAGATGAACTAAAAAGACACTATACTGGTGACTCGTCAGACTCATGCATTATCTAAGAAAATTAAATTACTGAAAGGAAATAACTGAAAGGAAATAATTAACTAAAAAGGGAAATGACAGAAAGCAATAAAATCCCCTCCCACACTTAGATCGAACATTGTCCCCAATGTTTCGAAATAAGATAAGGGGGGTAACCTGAAAAAGACTACTGAGGAGGGGCACTGGTGCCTTCGCCGTCCTGATGTGATGGTCTGGAACGACGGGATCTACTACGATGCTGGTCCCTCCGGTCGAGTCGTGCTGATAAAGCAGCCTGAGCACTCCGAACCTCTCGAAGGTTACCTAAGATGGAACCCTGAGTGGCCTCGACAAGCTGGTAGTGTTGGCTGTTGAACTCTCTCTGACGGTTCTGCTCTAATGAGATATCGTTCAAGGTACGGCAAACGTTGCTATAGGCACTATCCGAAACCAATCGCGATTGTTGCATGAAGCTCATATTGTCCGTCAGCTGCTGTGAAATAGTAGAGAGAAGGCCATCACGCCTTTCTTCTCTAGCTGTCATATCACGCCACATCTCCTCGGTGACATGGAATCCAGGAGCAGTACCTGCAACAGGGTTAGAGGAAGATGGTGCGGTGTGTGACTGTGAAGGACGATGGGGGGACATGTGAGGGATGGGAGACTGCTCTCTCCGATCATACTCATCGTCAGTGTCATGTGCCTCCCCATCGGGAATATTAGGAGGAAGTGGACCCAAAACACGTGGAGCATTAAGATCATAGGTCCAGTTCCTTTCATCACGTACATCAGTACGTCTACTGCATGGTAAAGCAACAGATGGGATAGCTACCCCATGAACCATCAACTCATAACCACCTTCTCTCCTTGCTCGGCACAATTTCATGTCTTTCAGAAATTTTAAATTAATTGTGCGAGGAGGTAGTGGTTCAAGTGTAGCTATCTCATCGTTCAGGCCAAGAGCCCGAGCAATATACGTAACAAGCCCTCCAAAAACAATCGGTCCTGTTTTGTTAGTAAATAAAGTCATATGAGCAAGCATAAACTGGACCGGATTGATGTGGGTTCTAGTGAGGCATCCTTGCAAAAATAGGAGTTCACGAGCATTTACCTTGTTTGGACTTTCCCGGCCAAAAATAGTACATGCCAAAAGAAGTCTAAAAACTCTTATGGCCGGGTTGTGAATGGTCGACGCAAGTATCCCTTCGAAAGAATTAATTGAAGAACTTGAAAGCCTTTGCCAGAAGGTAAATACCTCGGCCGACCACTCCGCATCCAAAGGTGCCTCACAAATTGCACCTTCCCTATGAGGGATTCCTAACAAACCTGCTAGATTGTCGGTACTGAATTCATACTCAATTCCGAACAGTCTAAAAATAACAGTACCAACAGTGCTAGCAGTGTTAGGACTGACAGTGTATATTAAAGAACTCAAAAACTCAGTTGTCAGTCGCTCATAGGTAGGTTCCTGATTAATGAAAATATTATGCAAGCCTAGAAATTCTAATAAATTAAAAACACTATGATAAATACCCAAAGCATACAGACAGTTATCGTCGACGTACCTAGTCGAGAGAATTTCTCGACTTTGAAGCCTCTGAATAATTTTCCGTTGCCTTTCGCCCGGTCTTCCATCACGAAGAAGAAATCCGTTGAACTCCATTGTTGAATGCTCCTTAGGTAGTGAAAATGGTAGAAAAAGTGGTTTATGAGGGAATGATAAAGTTTTGATTTTTTTGGTTTTTTTTTTATGGATGAAAATGGAAATAGATGTTGGATATGTTTTATGGATGGTGGGTATTTTGGAAATGAGGGAGCTTTAATGGGGTTCAAGGAGGATTTGGAAGGTTGGAAAAATGGGTTTTTGGTGAAGAAAGGGATGAAAATGGTGGAAATGGGGATTCAGCCCCGTACTTGTTGTTGGTACGGTGTGGCGCCCGCCACAGGGCCTATGGCGCCCGCCACAAGGCCAATTCCTGGGCCTTGTGGTTTTGGATCCTCCTTTTGGGCCTTCTTGCACCTTTGTCTTCCGGGGGGTCTGAATAGCGTTTTTCTTCTTCTTTTCAAGGCTTGAGGCTTGCATATTTTTTGTAAAGACAAAAATGAAAATATTTTTGTCTTATATTTTTTTTTTCTTTGCACGACAAAAAAAAAAAAAAATAATTAAAGAAACAAAAGAAAAAGAAAAAGTTAACATTAGTGCATAATATGTATATATATAAGAAATTCAGAGTGCATGAAAATATAAAAGCTGCAGTAAAGTAAAATATGTCTGGAAATGCGATAAATAAAATACTAGGGTAATGCTGTCAGGGTAGAATGAGTCATGTGGTAGGCGTCTTTTCCTGGCTTGATCCACGAAACTCAGCTATCTCCCTCCGAAGCTCTTCAATCTCCTGATGTAGAGCATCGGTCTCTGAGGCATGAGTGAGATCAGAAACCTGCATCTGTAACTCTAAGTCTGCCACTTCCTGCTTGAGCAGGGCAGTCTCCTTACGGAGCTCATAAATCTGTGTTTGTAGGTCAGGTGGCTGCAGAGACAAATTGTTAGACATAACAGTGATCTGGGGAGTAAGAGGTGTAGGAGTGTACTCAGCGGCGGGAGGCGATTTCGGCTCTTCGACAGTCTCTCCATAACCCTCTAGAGCATAACTCCAATTTTCAGGATCATGGACACTGGTCATCAGCTGATCTGGTAATGTGAAATAGTGTATCGCTTCGCCGTCGATCAGCAGTCTAAACATGTTGGGCTCAAAAGAAGCCCTCCTCATCAGTCCTCTATCAAGACAAAAATCAATATCCAGGGTGGTGTAGAAGCAGAAGGTCCTGAGGTGCAATAACTTGCGAGACAGACCCAATGCAGTAGCAATCTGTGTAACAATCCCACCGACATGGATGATGCCTACGGATGATCTGGCAACACTAGCCAAGCCCTTTAACAGAAAGTTGCCACAAGCAACAGGGCGAGACTGAGTCGCACAAAACAGTAGGAAAATCTCCTCTTCACTTAGCAGTGTCTCTGTATCTGGAAAACCTAGGAAAGAATGTGCTAGAATCATCTGGAAGTACCTCAATGCAGGGTTGTGGATTACCTGAGAAAACTGGGTAGAAGGATCTTGGCTCCCTCCGCCGGATATTTTAGTCCAAAACTTTTCCACTTCTCTGCTCATAAAATACCCCATCGGTGTATCTGGAATAGCATCAGGAGTAGTCTGGAAACCTAGCAAATCACCAAACTCCTTGTGAGAGAATGAGTAGTCAATCCCGAACAACCTGAAAACAGCGAGTCCATCGGGTCCAGCCCAGGGGTCATAATGAAACGAGCTGAGGAACTCAAGAGTCAAGTTCCTATAAGTGTTGTTCCTGTAGTCAAACTGTTCCCACTGGAGTTGATGGCATAAAAATCTGACGCTTGGCTCTATCCCCAAGGCATCCATGCAGTCATGGTCAGGGTACCTGGTAGGAGCCATAGGGCGTCTCATGTGAACATAGTAACGCTCTCTCTGTGCATCATCTCTAAAGGCCACGTGCATGTCATCAGGGTTCTGCATTCTGTACAAGGTTAGCAAACAAGTCCTGAAAGCACATAAAACATTCAATCGTTAGTCCTGACATAATAATAATAATATAAACAAAATAAAGTAAAAGTAAAAAATAAAAAGTACAAAAAAATAAGAAAAACCATGGGTTGCCTCCCATGCAGCGCTTGTTTAACGTCATTAGCTCGACGACCGATATTTAAACATCATTGGAAGGATATGGTGGATCACTCAGAGTATGGCAGGTGTATGTTGTCGGGATGTCACCTCCTTCGTAGGGCTTCAACCTCTGTCCATTGACGATGAACGGTTTACATGTCTGGTTCTTGATTTCAATAGCACCGGATCTCAGGATCTTAGATACTTCGAAAGGGCCAGTCCATCTCGAACGGAGTTTACCTGGAAAAAGTCGTAACCTAGAATCGAACAGGAGAACAGGATCGCCTATTTTGAAGTCTCTTCTTATGATTCTTTTGTCATGCCAAGCTTTTGTTCTTTCTTTGTATATGATGGCATTTTCGTAGGCAGATTGTCTGAGCTCTTCTAATTTGTGGATGTCAAGGATACGTTTCTCACCAGCTGTCAAGTAATCCAAATTCAAAGTTTTGATGGCCCAATAGGCCTTATGTTCCAATTCAAAAGGTAAGTGACATGATTTTCCATAGACCAGTTGATAAGGGGTTGTTCCTATAGGAGTTTTGAAAGCGGTTCTATAGGCCCATAATGCTTCTTGAAGTTTCTGTGACCAATCCTTTCTAGATATAGAGACAGTCTTCTCGAGGATTTGTTTTATCTCCCTATTAGATACTTCCACTTGTCCATTGGTCTGTGGGTGGTATGGTGTTGCTACTCTATGCTTAACTCCATACTTGCCTAAAAGTTTATCAAATATTCTCGATATGAAGTGCGATCCTCCATCGCTTATGACTAAACGGGGTGTTCCAAACCTGGGAAATATATAATTTTTGAATAATTTGATGACTACTCTGGTGTCGTTTGTGGGTGCGGCGATAGCTTCAATCCATTTAGACACGTAGTCAACAGCTACTAAGATGTACTGATTTCCAAAAGATGGTGGGAACGGTCCCATAAAGTCTATACCCCATACGTCGAAGAGTTCTACTTCTTGGATATTCCTTAACGGCATTTCATTACGTCTTGAAATATTTCCTGTGCGTTGGCATCTATCACACTTGACAATGAAAGCATGGACATCACGCCACATAGTAGGCCAGAATAGGCCAGCTTGAAGAATCTTGGCGTAGGTCTTAGATGTGCTGGCATGTCCACCATAGGGTGCAGAGTGACAATGCTCAATTATATTATTTACCTCTTCTTCTGGAACACAACGGCGGAAAATGCCATCTTTACCTCTCTTGAAAAGAAATGGTTCGTCCCAATAGAAGTTTCTCACATCACTATAGAACTTCTTCTTCCGGTGGTAGTTTAGATCAGGGGGTATGATGTCAGCGGCTAGATAATTAACAAAGTCTGCATACCAAGGTACATCACTTATGGCTAAGGATTTTTGAAAATACTCATGAGGGTCTGGGTTATCTTCTTCAATGGTTTCTAGTTGGGCTATCAGTCTATCATAGGCAAAATCGTCATTTATGGGAACTGGATCAGGTTTCAGGTATTCTAGCCTAGATAGGTGATCAGCTACCACATTATCAGTGCCTTTCTTATCACGGATATCCAAATCAAACTCTTGCAGTAATAGAATCCATCGAAGTAACCTAGGCTTGGCATCCTTTTTGCTTAGTAAGTAACGAATGGCAGCATGGTCGGTATAAACTATAATCTTGGCTCCTACTAGATAAGATCTAAATTTGTCTATTGCAAAAACTACAGCTAGGAGCTCTTTTTCGGTTGTTGCGTAATTGAGCTGTGCAGCGTCTAGGGTTCTACTGGCATAATAAATCACATGTAACTTCTTATCTTTTCTCTGACCTAGAACGGCTCCAACAGCGTAATCACTGGCGTCACACATTATCTCAAACGGTTCTGACCAATCAGGGGGTTTCATTATAGGTGCTGAAGTCAGAGCTTCCTTCAGAAGATTAAATGCTTCAGTACATTTTTCATCGAAGATAAATTCAGCATCTTTCATTAAAAGACCAGTTAAGGGCTTTGTTATTTTGGAGAAATCTTTGATGAAACGTCGGTAAAATTCGGCATGTCCAAGAAAACTTCTTATCTCCCTGATAGTCTTCGGCGGTTTTAGATTCTCTATGACTTCTATTTTTGCTTTATCTACCTCTATACCTTTTTCGGAAACTATATGTCCTAAAACAATCCCTTCGGTGACCATGAAATGACATTTTTCCCAATTTAGCACAAGGTTAACCTCCACACATCTCTCCAGGATTTTCTCAAGGTTGACAAGACAATTTTTGAAATCTGATCCACAAACTGAGAAATCGTCCATAAATACTTCCATAATTCCATCTAAACAATCAGCAAAGATAGACATCATGCAGCGTTGGAAAGTTGCAGGAGCATTACAAAGTCCAAAAGGCATTCTTCTATAGGCAAAAGTTCCAACTGGGCATGTAAAGGTAGTTTTTTCTTGATCTTCGGGGTGAATAGGTATTTGGAAGAATCCTGAATATCCATCTAAATAACAAAAGTAAGAGTGTCTGGCTAGGCGCTCCAACATTTGATCTATGAATGGTAATGGGAAATGGTCCTTCCTAGTTGCTTTATTTAATTTTCTATAATCTATGCACATACGCCAACCTCTATCGGTTCTTTTTGCTACAGGTTCGCCCTTCTCGTTTTGTACGACTGTGATGCCTCCCTTTTTGGGTACTACATGCACGGGACTCACCCATTTACTGTCCGAGATCTGATATATTATACCTGCCTCTAGTAACTTAAGAACTTCAGTCTTAACTACCGCACTCATTATAGGATTTATTCTACGTTGGTGTTCTCTGGAAGGTTTTGAATCTTCTTCAAGCAAAATCCGATGCATGCATACGGATGGGCTTATTCCTTTTAGATCAGAGATCTTATATCCTAAGGCTGAGGGGTACCTACGTAAAACTTCTAATAATTGATCGGTTTCTTTTTGGTTTAAGGTAGCACTGACTATAACTGGACGATTCATATCTTCATCCAGAAATTCATATCTCAGGTTTTTAGGCAGTTCCTTAAGTTTTACGGTCGGTTTCATAGGGCAAGGCATAGGATCTGGGGTAAGAGATAAACATTCGTGAAGGTTATCATCAATGTAGGGTGTTTTATAATTGTCATCTTCCAAAATAAGGGTTGATGGCAATTTTATAGATTTATTTTCTTCTTCTTGTTCTAATTCCCTAATGCATTCTTCGATGATATCTAAGGCATAACAAGAATCTCCTATCACAGGTGCCATAAGAAATTTTGACAATATAAATTCTATCTTCTCTTCACCTACCTCAAAAGTTAGTTTTCCTTTTTAACATCTATTACGGCTCCAGCAGTCGATAAGAACGGTCTACCTAGGAGGATTGGTATGTCGTCATCTTCTTTAATGTCCATGACAACAAAATCAGTAGGTATAAACAACTGACCCACCCTAACAGGGACGTCTTCAAGTATGCCTATAGGGTATTTAACGGATCTATCGGCTAATTGAAGCGACATCTTAGTAGGTTGTAATTCTCCTAAGTTTAATCTCTCACAAACTGCTAAAGGCATTAAGCTCACACTAGCTCCTAAGTCTAGAAAAGCTTTTTCGATGACATGATTCCCTAAAATACAAGGAATGGAAAAATTTCCGGGATCTTTATCTTTCTTTGCTAACCTATCTTCGGAAATAGAATTACATTCCACGGGTTTCGGATCTTCAAGTCTACGTTTATTCGTAAGTATGTCTTTGAGAAACTTAGCATAAGAAGGTATTTGGGTGATGGCTTCTGTAAAGGGGATTTCTACGTGAAGTTTTTCTATAACCTTAATGAATTTTTGATATTGATTATCGATTTGGGTTTTCTTTAATCTTTGAGGGTATGGTATTGGTGGTTTGTATGGCGGTGGTGGTACATAGGTTTTATTTTTAGGTTCTTCTCCTTTTTCTTGACTTTCCGGGGTTCAGGCTTCTCTGGTTCCTTTTCCTCACTCCTCTCAGAAGTTTCAGGCTCACTTAATCTAGGGTTTAAAGGCTCCTTATAAGCGGTTCCACTTCGTAGAGTAATGGCATTAGCTTGCCCTTTCGGGTTTTGTTGAGGTTGTCCAGGGAACTGTCCTCCAGGGGTAGTCTGTGGGGCTTGGTTTAACGCTACCTGAGAGATCTGGGTTTCAAGCATCTTATTATGAGTAATGATTTGATCAACCTTGGTTCCTAACTGGGTAATTAGTTCGTTAACATGGACGCTTTGGTTCATGAACTCTTTGTTTTTCTGTTTTTGAGCAACGATGAAATCTTTTACAATTTCTTCAAAGCTCGGGTTTGGCGGTACAGGTTGCATAGGTTGATTTGTTCTAGGGGCTTGGTAACCTTGTTGTCTCGGAGGTGCGGTATTTTGAATAGGGTTATTATTTTTGTAGGAGAAGTTTGGGTGATTCCTCCATCCAGGGTTATATGTGTTAGAAAATGGGTTCCCTTGGGTATAGTTCACTTGCTCAGTGTTGGTTTCATTTAACAGATTGCATTCGGCGGATTGGTGTCCTTGCGTTCCACATATCTCACAATTCGGCGAAACTGCGGCTACAGTATTCGGAGTTGTACACATATGTTCGACTCTAAGGGCCAACGCGTCCATTTTAGCCTGCATCATGTCTATAGAGCTTAGCTCATGTATTCCTCCTTGGGCTTCCTTCTTTTCCACTGTCGCTCGTTCTACTCCCCATGATTGATGGTTTTGGGCCATATCCTCGATAAGGGCACTAGCTTCAGGGTAAGGTTTATTCATCAGTGCGCCACCAGCGGCAGCGTCGATGGTCATCTTAGTGTTATAATGAAGTCCATTATAGAAGGTTTGGATGATTAGCCAATTCTCTAAGCCATGGTGTGGGCATGCTCTTAATAGTTCTTTATATCTCTCCCAGGCTTCGAACAACGACTCTCCTTGGAGTTGGGTAAATCTAGTTATAAGGTTTCGAAGAAGAGCGGTCTTACTTGGGGGAAAATATCTAGCAAGAAAAACTTTCCTAAGGTCATCCCAAGTTGTTATTGAATTGGGTGGAAGGGAATCTAACCATGATAGAGCTTTATCTCTGAGGGAAAAGGGAAATAATCTTAAGCGTATCGCCTCAGGAGAAGCTCCATTGGTTTTAAAGGTGTCTGCTAACTGAAGAAAGTTTTTTTAATGTTGGTTTGGGTTATCAGTAGCGAGACCTGAGAATTGTCTCTGTTGCACTAATTGCAGCAGGGATGGTTTAAGTTCAAAATTATTGGCTGGGATAACGGGGTTTACTATACTGGAACTAGGTTCCTCGTTTGATGGTTGGGCGAAGTCCTTAAGAGGTCTTCGGTTTTGTTCTTCGGCCATAGCTATCCTATTCCTATGGAAAAATAAACGTGCGCGAGCGTAACGTTCAGGTTCAGCTAGAGGGTCTACTAAACTTCCGGCACTGCGAGTCTTTCGCATTGACCGGTGGGTAACAACCTTAGTCTAAACGGTATAACTACAGGGTAAGGAAATTTGACGAAATTGGTCCCCGGCAACGGCGCCAAAAACTTGATGCGTGTTTTTCGCAAGTGTACGAATCACGTCAAAGTAATATAAAAGATTATCGAATCCACAGAGACCAAGTGTCAATCTATCAAACCTGTTGTTATGGTGTGTATCTAAGGCAACTATTTTTAAGGGTTTTAATAAGGGTGCAATGGTAAATAAATTATAATTTTAAATAATAAATAAAGACAGGCTCGAATGTAATTCACGCAATCAATGATAATCCAGTACTTGTTAGTGGAACTACTTATGGGCAATGTTTTCTCCTTTGAAAAGAACTAATTTAACAGGAACTGTCGCTTTCGCGTATTCAGAACCGAGTTGTACTCTCTAATCAACCCCTCCTATTGTCACGGATAAAAAGGTGCGTACTGCGTTAGAGTAGTAAACCTATTTTTAAGAAATATAGTATCTTAACTAAGTTGAAAAGTATTTTAACCTGGACTTCCTAGCAAAAAGAGGTTCTTACGAACCAGAGTTTAAACTTCCTAACGCGTCCGAAAATCGTTTTAAAATCTCTTTTCTTTTTAATCTAAAATCTCCTAATAAACTAGACAAAGCGCTTTTGGCTGTTTTTGAAATAGTTAAAAACAATTACTTGAATTGAAAGATAAAATAGCCCTTAGGTGTTTCCACGAACAATTATACTGATTACTGGTTTAATTACGATCCTTACATTCTAACCTTTATAGAATTAGTTAGACATGATAAAGTAAATATTCTTTTTATAGTTTTTCATAAAAGTAATTTAAAGCGAGTGCGGATAATAAACAAAGTAAAGTGCGAGTGCAGGAAATAAACAACGTAAATGTGCGAGTGCAGGAAATAAACAAAAGTAAAATACGAACTTGAATTAAAAATGGCGGCAGGATTAACTTCCTCCAGAGTGCTCCAAAACTCGAACCACAGACAGATTACAGACTCGATCACTCGATTGCAGAGGCACCCCGATGTGGAATGGCAACTGCTTTATAACTGATATATGCCTAGAGAATTCTAATTCTGGATGAAGAAAAACGAAAATCTAAGGTCCTATTTATAGTAAAAACTGAAAGCATGAAATGACAGGGACGCCCCTCCACTAAAAAGTGGAGGTTACTGATTTTGGCCTTGTGGCGCCCGCCACAGGCCTATGGCGCCCGCCATGGTCCCTACAGGGGATGATGGAGTGGGGATCGTGGGTCTTGACGGTTGAGGAGTGGTCTTGAGACGTGGCCACGTCATGGCTAACCCCATGGCGCCCGCCACGGTGGGTGCCGTAAGTGCAAAACGCTGAATTTCTAGGTTTTCGCCCGTTTTCACTCCTTTTTCGCTCCTTTTCCCGATTCAAGCTCCGATTATTATAAAAACCTGAAAACATAAGAAAACAAAGAAATAACAAAGCAAAACAACAATAAAAGCTAAGAATGCATGCGAAATCGGAGTCAGAAATACGGTGAATTTTAGTGTGATCACTCATATTGTGCTTGTTTCTTGCTATTGTTGTGTGATCTGAAGTCCTCTTCATAGAGGCAGTTGGTTTGAGCTTTAAATTTTTAAAATCCAATAAGTTCAGTTGAACACCACATAAATTCCACCTCTGATTTCTCTTAATGTAGGAACCTAGAGTGGATTTGGTTGGTACAGGGGTGATGTACATCACCCCAACTTTCGATTGGTACCTAGATCGTGGCATTTGGTGCACATTTGTTTCTCTGTAAATTTTGAGCCTCGCC
This sequence comes from Lathyrus oleraceus, assembly GCF_024323335.1. Lineage (NCBI taxonomy): Eukaryota > Viridiplantae > Streptophyta > Magnoliopsida > Fabales > Fabaceae > Lathyrus > Lathyrus oleraceus. The sequence continues at coordinate 246,984,797 of NC_066584.1, forward strand.
GGAGCTAGCCGGAGAAGACGGTGGCGCTGGTCACCGTCCAATCTCCAGAATGAATCTGAACCATCCATCTCCTTTTCCAGATTCAATCCAGGCCATTCAACGTTATGACTTATTTAATGGCACTATGTGATTCAGTTGACTAGAGCACATGGTGAACGCGCGCTTCCTGGCCACGTGATGATCCACATCAATTAATGAAAGTGCATCAGACGCTCCACGTTTTTTCATCATTTTTAATTTTTGATTCTATTTTCTTTTATTTCTTTTAATTCCATTTCATTTTAAAAATTCATATCTCCTTCATTATTGGTCCAAAAAATGTGAGACCAATTGCATTTTTCTTCTTTTAATTTCTAGTTTCTAAAAATGATTTTTAATATTTTTTATTTTATCATTTGATACTTTTTATGAATTTTCTGTTTTTTGGTTATTTTTAATTCATTTAAAATAGTTTTTGATATTCAAAAAATACAAAAATATTTTTCCAACCTATTTGAATAATGATAGATCTATGAAAAATATTCTCATCAATTTATTAGATAATTTGAGATTTAATTGAGATTTTAATTCAACTAGGTTATTTTTATGCATTTTTAATTGATAAAAAATAGTTTCTGACTTCTAAAAATGCTGAAATTTTTTGTCAAACATTGTTTGACCTTGTTGAACTTAGGATAATTCACTTGGACTTTTCAAAGTTGATTTGAAGTGAATTTGAAGTTTGACCTTTCTTTATTATTTTAATTCAAGTATCATTTTAATTTTGAAAAAATACCAAAAATATTTCATTTGTTTCTTGACTTCTGATCTTCATTTTGATTCTGTTTACTATTGTTTGACCTTGATCTTCTCTATCTTTGGTCAATGCTTGTTGATTATTTCATTTCATTTCCATTAATGTACTTTAATATTCATCATCTTCTTCTTCTTCTTCTTTTCTTTTTTTGATCAATGAGTTAGAGATTGGTGGTTAGCCTTGATACATGGGAGGTTTAACCTTCCTTGATTCAAATCTAATTCATCTTGATCACAGATCAAGTGAATGGTTGTGCATTAAGGATAGGTTGCTTCCTAATCAAGCAAAGAACCTAAATCAATACAAGATCATTTTTCATCTTCTTTTTGGCATGGCAAGTTGTAGGAGTTTGATTCACTAATCAAAATCTCTAACTTGTGTTGTTGCCTATGTTATTATTGACCGGCCTCAGATAGTTGTGACTTCTACATAAGTCCAATTACGATTGTTTAACATAGCGCTAAATTGCCTTATGGCACACTAACTCTAACACTAACCATTAACGATTAACATTTAATTCTTGCTCTTTACAATTATGCAATTTACTATTCTTGTACATATTAATTCATTTGCTTTTTCCTTTGCTCATTTAAGCACATGTTTATGTTAATGCAATTTACCTTTTCCTCACTTGAGCACATACTTGTGTATATATTATTGTGCTTGTGCTTTGTTTTGATTGTTGTGGACCAAATGCAAAAAATGGACAAATGGACTTAGATTCTAGGACATTCCCTATGCAAAATGGAGTAAAAAGGCCTTAATATTGAAGATGGACTAGAAGTACCAAACCTCTAAACTCACTCTTGTCCATTCTTGATTTACTTCATAAAACGTTTTGATGTGTATGCTTTTGTGCTAGGGGATCCTATTTGAGCCAAAAGGAAGAACCATTTTCATGTGCTTCAAAGAGAAAGATACAAGAGCCATTGAAGATCTTCTAAGAGCTTGCTTGATTGATTTGATTGCTTGAGCTTTTACTTATTTGCTTGCATATTCCAAAGGATGGGAGCTACTTGGATCATCAATATGATCTCAAGAGAGGAACTCCATTTGTGGTCTTGTTTCTTATCCTTCATCTCGTGTATGATTAGGACTTTAGCCATTCTTCTTCTTCTTCCCTCCACTCTAACCCAAGCCAAAACTTTTGTGCAAACATTTAACATTTGTTTTCAAACATTAGAAACCTAAGCATTATGCTTTTGATTTTCAAACTTTCTTTTCATAACACTTATTTTGAATTGAATCTTTAAGTCAACTTTGACCATATTTTGTAAATACTTTTCATTGGTAAATATAACTCATTCAAGTACTTTTGTGGTTTCAATGGCCACTTTCTTATCAAAAACTTTTCATAACCTTTAGCTATTAGCTTTGAGTTATCCTTGAGGTAGATGTAATACTCACATATATCCTTAGTGATGGACAATGAGTCTTCCATGCTTATTATAGGGTTAACCCCTCACTAGCATGTTGAAGCTATCCTCACATGGTGGATTTATGGTTTTAGGTTGAGTTTTCTCCCTTGGATAACAAAAGACCTTAAGGCTTTTGGACCAATCAATTCACCAACTTGTTTTGAGATTTTTACCCCGAACTACGAGGTTTTGATCCTAATCTTTTTTAAGATGGTACGTAGGCAATGGGTTTATCCATTCAAACACAAAATTGTAAATAACTTGTATATTCTCTTCTCATCTCTTCAATCATGTTTGCACAAACAAAATTTTGCACAAAATACCAACCTTACAACAAGTGTGAAAAGGGCTCCCTAGGAGTACCTAGGATGTTTTGGGTGCTTAACACCTTCCCATTGCATAACCAACCCCCTTACCCCGATCTCTGACATTTTTACTAGTTTTTGATTCGATAAAACTATTAGGTTTTTGTTCGCTTTCTAACCATTCCTTTGGATAAATAGAAGCGCGGTGGCGACTCGACTTGTATGGTTTACCTTGGATTTAGTCAATATGTCTAATGGTAACGAATACGCCGCTACAGAGTGTCCACCTGTTAAGCAGAAGCTTCGAAGGACGCATCCTGATATTGTCTAAAAAGATCAAAGATGAAGTGCAAAAGCAATTTGATGCAGATTTTCTGGAAGTTACTTCGTATCCTTTGTGGGTACCTAACATCATTTTGGTGCCTAAGAAAGATGGTAAGGTACATATGTGTGTTGATTACCGTGATTTGAACAGAGCAAGTCCTAAGGATGATTTTCCGCTCCCTCACATTGACGTATTGGTCGACAACACCGTACAGTTCTTAGTTTTTTTGTTAATGGACGGTTTCTCCGGTAATAACCTGACTAAAATGGACCCAAAAGACATGGAGAAGACTATGTTTATTACACCTTGGGGAACCTTTTGTTACAAAGTTATGCCTTTTGGTTTGAAGAATGCATGGGCAACTTACCGGCATGCAATGGTGACCCTATTTCATGACATGATCCATAAAGAGATTGAGTGCTACGTGGATGATATGATTGCGAAATCCCATACAGAGGAAGAACATTTAATCAATTTGTGGAAATTGTTTAAAATATTGAGGAAGTTCAGGCTAAGGCTAAATCCCAACAAGTGTACTTTTGGAGTGAGGTCTGGTAAATTACTTGGCTTTTTGATCAGTGAAAGAGGAATTGAGGTTGATCCTGAAAAGATAAAATCGATTCAAGAGATGCCTAAGCCAAAAACCGAAAAAGAAGTGTGTGGTTTCTTAGGAAGGTTGAACTACGTCGTGTAGCGGTAAATTCATGATCATCAAGCTATGGATAAGCAAGACATCAAATAACAAGAGTCGCCACCGCGCTTTTATTGTTTCCAAGGGAAAAGGGAAAAGTACGAACAAAACTCAAAAGTAAGAAGTTTTCAAATCAAAACTAATAAAATGTCAGAGATTACAGGTAAGGGGGTTGGTTACACAAAGGGAATGTGTTAGCACCCAAAGTATCCTAGGTACTCCTAGGGAGCCCTTTTTTGTGCGCATGTGTATTTTGTATAAAAATGATGTTTACAAACAAATAGAGTGAGGGGATGAGAAAAGAATTCATTAATTATATTTTTGTGTTTGACAAGACCTTCGGACATGTGCCTACGTACCAACATAAAAATGAGGGATCAAAACCTCGTAGTTCGTGATACAAATTTCAAAGTGGATGCATTGCTTTTAACAAAATTAAGTTTGAAAGGCACAAAGGCCTGAAAATGGTTTGAATGAGTTAGTATTTTTGGCTTTTGAAATTTTAGGTAAAGTATAATTAAGTTCACTTACAAGTTTGATTAAGAAAAGAAGTTTGAAAATGCAATAGCATAAGGCCAAAGTTTCTAGTTTGCATAGTGGTCAAATTTTAGAAAAAATAACAAGTTCAAACAAAGAAGTTTTAAAAAAGGGGGGAGAGATTTTGAAATTAAAGAGATGGGGAGGAGATGAAGAGACTAATCCTATGCACAAAATTTAAAGTTAAGAGTTGAAAAGATCTGACCGATGGGTAGCAATCCAATAGGCAAGAATGCCATATAGAAACCCTAAATTCCCTTGGATATTAAAATCAAGCAACAAACAATGCATACAATATGAACTTGAAGAGCAAGGCATCAAATAAATATAGCCACATCCAGGCTTAGCCACTCCACGATCTTCTTCAAAATTTGCCCATGTAGCAGATGAATTCCACAATGCCATAAGTCACAGGCTCAAAATAACAGCTTCACAATGATCATGTTGCAGATGAACTCAAAGGGATCTTGAATGATGTATCAGATGAAGTTTCAAATTGCAATCACTTGGTTTCACAAAAGTTAACATTGGCCAAGTCCTTTAGCATAGGAAGGTTGCCTAAATTCTAAGTCCAATTGGTCCAAGATCAAGTCAACAGTCCATACAAAACTTTTTTAGGGTTTTTGTTGTTATTGTGTACATTAATGATCAAAGACCACACAAAGAAACAAATATACTCAAACAAGATATATCACACAATATGGTCCAGATGGACAAAGTGAAAAATTCATTAACAGAAACAATTAAAATGGTATGTGTAAGACCCTAATTTTGACCCTAAGATCACTCATGGCATCATATCATTGCTCATTGCACTTGCCTCAAGGATCATAGCATCTTGGCTCCTTTACCCTTGGGTTGGGACTTGTGTGAGTGGTTCGAGACCACCAAGAATGCTTGAATTGTATATTATTGCTTTTCTTATTATGTTTACTAACCAAAATCACAAAAATATGTCACTAACGTTCTTTGGTTTTGAAGCTCAAGCAGTCATGTGATCCAAGGCTCCTAGGAGGCCCTTATGCCCATTGAAATAGCCAGATGAAGAAGAAAGCAAGCATGACAATGGTTCCCAAAGCTCTCAATCATCATATATGCCTCCCAAGTATCTCAGTTTGTCAATTTTATCAAGATAAACCAAAGGGATTGAGGATTGCTTCCCAAGGAAACCCTAATTCAACTGTGCGTTGACTGTGCCTTGCTCATGAAGCAACCTCAACCTATGATCAAATACAATCAAGTGAAGTTCTTTAATTCATCATTTTATGCATATATGAGCCTATGTGAGTGTCCTCAATCATTTATTCATCAAGATTTGAAGTTTGGGCTTGAGAAGTTGATCAGTCAATTCATCTGACTATTTTGAAATCCACTGAGACCTAACTTTTGATGTGTTTGTCAAATGAAGATGACCCCAAGAGAAACAATGTTCTTAAGAACCATGTGAACAACTTTCATGTACCTCAAAAATTCATTTGAAACTTGGAAGGTCATCATTCATTTCAAAACATTATAGGTCATTTTGACTGAAACCCTAATTTTGGGTCAACTTCCCAAGGACCTAACTCATTCATTTTTTATGATTTTGAGGTGATACCAAGTTAATTGGAAATTTTAAGATGTCTACTTCAATTGTTATGTTGGACACAATTTCATAATCCTAACAGAAACACATGTGATAATACAAAACATTATAGGTCACTTTGGACCAAAGCCATTGAAATATGAAAAAGTCTAACTTCAAGTACCCATAACGTTCTCATCAAAAATCCAAATGATGCAAAATTTAAGCCCATATTTCTTGTCATGAAAATATCTACAACTTTGATGTTGAAGGTTTTGTCATTTGAAGCTTGCATCATTAAAACAGAAGGGCTTGAAGTTGGTCCATTTTGGCAACAAAAAAATTCAAATACATGTTTTGCACCTTGAGCTTCATGGCCAGTTTTCAATATTTTCCAAACTCCAAATGGACTTTTGTTCAACATAACATTTGTTCCTTATGTCAAGACCTTTCCAACCATTACTCACATGCCTATGTTTCAATTTTCCAATTGACATTTTCGAAGAGGTGAAGTTTTATGATCATTTATGCATAACATGTTAAATTTCCATGCACAAGCTAATGCATTGCCATCTGCACGTCCAAACTTCATTCATTAGTGTTCAGCACTCAATTTCAATTGCTTTTGGGCCTCACATGCGCCTGTACAGGCCAATGCATGGAGGACCCAAGTTCATGCACACATGAGTTTGATCATGCCTTACATCAGTTGTGGCTATAAATAGAATGCCTTGCCTTGCTCATTTCTTAACCTAAAGGCGCCTGAAGCTCTGCTGAACTGATTCCCCAACCCTTCATCAAAGGAATTCTGAATTTTCTCTTCACTTTTCAAGCTTAAATTTCAACTTCCCTGGTTGATCTTTAGCTTCTAATTCCTTAGCCTTGCTTCATTGTTTCTTCAAGATCAAGTTGCACTCAAGGATTGGATTGGATCAAGCTCTTAAAAGCTGCACTTCAAAGGTTTATCTCATAATTGTTTTGATTCGAATCTCTCTGATTATTGTGCATTGCTTGGTTTGATTGGCATTTCTGAAGTCCTCATGTGAGAGGCAATTGATTTGTGGTTTTAAGTTTGAAAATTGGTTAACTTCATATTGAACACCTCATTTTTCAACCTCAGATTTCTTCCTCCATAAGAATCTTAAGAAGAAACTAAGGTCACAGGGGTGATGTACATCACCCCAGCTTTCGAATGGTATATGGATCGCGTGCTATGGTTGAGGTTTGAAAACCTGCAACTGGTGGCCGGAAGAGGCCTTCTCACTGGAGAAGGCGGTGGTTTCCACCACCGTCCCCACGCGTCCAAACCCTGTCCCTTAGATGAGTGTTTCCAGATCTAATCCTGGCCCTATGTTGTTATGACTTTATTTAATGCATCCTACGAATCGTTTGACTTGTCCTTACCATGAGTGCGCGCTTCCCAGCCATGTGATCAGCCACGTTAATTAATAAAGTGGATCTGACGCCTGTGGATTTTTCCAATTTATGAATTTCCATTTTATTTTCTTTTATTCCAATTATTTTTAAAAATTCATAACTTCTGTAATTTGAATCACAAAAATATGGGACCAATTGCAAAAATTTTCTCTTAAATTCTAGTTTCATAAAATGATTTTTATTTTTGTGATTCCATTTAATATATTTTGTGAATAATTTCTTTTCTGGTTGTTTTTAATTCATTTAAAATACTTTTTGATATTCAAAAATGCCAAAAATATTTTCTTAACATCTTTGGATGAAGATGAATCTATGAAAAATATTCTCATCACTTTCTTAATTGATTTGATATTTATTTGAGATTTTAGTCCAATTATGTTATTTTTCTTCATTTTTAATTATTTAAAATTAGTTTTTGTTTTCAAAAAATATTGAGAAAATTTGTCAAACCTTGTTTGACCATGTTAGACTTATGATGATCCAATTGAACTTATCCAAGTTGATTTGAATTTGATTTGGAGTTTGACCTTTATTTGTTCATTTTATTTCATGTATTATTTTAATTCCAAAAAATACCAGAAATATGTTTGACCTTTCTTGACTTCCAATCTTCATTTCACTTCTGTTTACCATTGATTGATGTTGATTCCATTCATGTTTGATCAATGTGTTTTGGTTATGTCATTTGAATTTCAACTTTGTACATTCCATTTCCATCTTCATCTTCTTCTTTTTCTTTGACCAATGAGTTAATGATTTGTGGTTAGCCTTGACACATGAGAGGCTTGATCTTCTTTGATCCAAATCAAATTCATCTTGATCAAAGATCAAGTGAATGACTTTGTGTCAAAGATAGGTTGCTTCTTGGTCAAGCAAAAAACCTAAAATCCATACAAGGTCATTCTTCTTTTCTTTTGGCATGGCAAGTTGTAGGAGCTTGGCTTACTAGTCATGGTCTCTAACTTGTGTTTAATTGCCTATAGTTTTATTGACCGACCTCAGATAGGTGTGACTACTACATTAGTCCACTTACGATTGCTTAACATAACGCTAAATTACATAATGGCACACTAACACTAACTACTAATGGCTAACTTTTAATTCAAGCATTTAATTCTTGCAATTTACGTTAATGCAATTTAATTTCTTGCTCATTTATTCATATTGTCTTTGCCCTTTGCTCATTTGAGCTCATGTTTATGTTTATGTCATTTTCCTTTTGCTCACTTGAGCACATTATTGTGTATATACTATTGCCTTGTGTTTGTTTTGTTTTATTTGTGTGAATCAATGCAAAAAGGAGAAAGGACTTAGAATTAGGACCTTACCTATGCTAAATGGAGTTCAAGAGCAACTAGGCCTCATGCCTTTAGAATGCTAAATATGTGGAAGAGCAACTAGGCCTCATGCCTTTAGAATGCTTATGTCTTGAAGTTGAATTGAAAGGATCCCTATTCTAAACTCACTCTTGTCCATTCTTTCTATTACATTGTGGAACTTTTTGATTTGTTGGTTTTTGTGAGATATGGATCCCAAACTTGAGCTAATTAGAAGGACCATTGTCATGAACATCTAAGATAATAGAGACAAATCCAAATTGGAAGATCCTAGGAGCTTGATTGAATATTTGCTTGATTGCTTGAGTTAATTGCTTAATGCTTGCTATGTCCAAAGGAAAGGACTAACTTGGATCATCTTTATGATCTCAAGAAAGGAACTCCAGGGGTTTTATTTATCTTCCCTCATCTTTGCATGTTTAGGACCTAGCCCTTCTCTTCTTCTCTCCACTCTAACCCAAGCCAAACTTTTTTGTGCAAACATTGACATTACTTTCAAAAATTAGAAACCTAGGCACTATGCCTTTGATTTTTCAAACTCTTTTCATAACACTTATTTTGAATTGAACCTTAAGTCAACCTTGACTTCTCTTTGTGAATACTTCTAATTGGTAAATCCAAGTCACTTCAAATTCTTTTGTGGTTCTAACGACCACTTTTGTTAAAAGCTTTTCATAAACATTAGCTATTAGGTTTGAGTTATCATAGTGGTTGATATAAACCTCAGCTTATCCTTAGTTATTGGACTATAAGTCGTCCATACTTATTATAGGGTGGATCCCTCACTAGTATGTTGAAGATCTCCTCACATGGTGGATTATGGTTTAGGTTGAGTTTTCTCCCTTTGATAACAAAAGACCTTAAGGCTTTTGACCAATCAATTCACCAACTTATTTTGAGATTTTTACCCCGAACTATGAGGTTTTGATCCTACCTATGCGATGGTACGTAGGCAATGGGTTCATCCATTCAAACAACAAAATTGTAAATAATTTGTATATTCTTTTCTCATCTCCCCAATCATGTTTGCACAAATATTTTCACCAATACCAACCTATCATACAACATTTGCAATAAGGGCTCCCTTAGAGTACTAAGGATGTTTTGGATGCTTAAAAACTTCCCATTGCATAACCAACCCCCTTACCCAGATCTCTGACATTTTTATTAGTTTTTGACTTGATAAAACTTCTCGATTTTTGTTCGCTTTCTAACTTTCCTTTGGATAAATAGAAGTGCGGTGGCGACTCGAATTATATGATTTACTTTTGATTTAGTCAATAAATCTAAAGGTAACGAATACTCCTCTACAGAAAAGTGGTGACTCTGCTGGGGATACTTTGTGACACATCTTCCTAGTGGGTTTTGCCTACTTTTTGCCTTTGTTGTATTGTATGTTTATATTCTTTGTGACATATTTTCATGCAAATTTGGGATGACTGTATTGTTTGTAATGTATGAATTGCTTGGTATATCAATTGCTTGTGTGCATGGTGGTCTCTTGTGAGATGAGTTCTATACCCGAACTCGAGTGCACTTATGATAGGAGAATGGCATAGTCTTGTTGATTTGTGTGGAGTTATTCCTTAGCAAGTTGACTTGCAAGCCCATTCACTTGGTGGAGGTTATGTTAGGATCAATAATGTCACACGAGTAGTCGTGGTTAGGCATTACACTTTCCAATATATGCCGTAGAAGCCAAGGACCTTAGATTACCTATCCCATCTTGGCCTATTTTAGGACGTAGTGCGAAGGTCGTTCAAGTGTAAGATTTGATACGATTGTTATACGATACTACACTCATAAGAGTCTCTCTTGAGAATATTTTTGGAATACGAGTAGTCGTTTATCTGATAATATCCAAAAGATGGGATGATGACTATGAGAGCCTCTTTTAAAACATGATTGTCAGGTTTAACCATAGTACACTCCCTTTGGGTGGTTCTTAACCGAGACTCCATGCTCGTGACTTACTACAAACCCTTGATTCGCGGTTGATCCGTTCTCGTATATCCTTAATATCAATGGAACTTGGGTGTTGATAAGGTGTAAACCATAATCCACCAAAATGGATGATTGATATTAAGGATAGCTTGATCCATCCCGTGACCTTTGTGTGGTGTGATTTGGTTGATCCTTGACTGTGATTGTTGCATCCATGCATTCATGCATTCATACACATCCATATCATCAACAATGAGAAACTTTTCAAGGAACTTAAGAGGTCTATTTGCAAATTTTCAGACATGGATAAACAAAGAAGGAATACGAAGAAGTATAGTTTCAGACAACCTGACTTGAAAGAGTTAAGGAGTTTGACATCCTATGTATTAGATCCCTTGGAGTTCAAAACTCGTCATAGGAAGCTTCTGTTTATTCTTGCTACTCAGGTGGATGAAGGTCTGATGAGTGTGTTGGTGCAGTTCTATGATCCTTTGTACCGTTGCTTCACTTTTCCGGATTTCCAGCATTTGCCTACACTTGAGGAGTATACCTATCTTGTGGGTATACCTATCCTAGATCAATTGTCGTTCAGTGGCTTAGAGAGAGTTCCTTCTTCCCAAGAGATTGCTGATCTATTGCACATAGATGTATCTGATATTGGTGCTCATATGACTACCAAAGGTGGAATTTAAGGTCTCCCATCTGATTTCCTCATTGCTCAAGCTACTTTGTTTGGGAAGGCCATGAGTGAGGACGCCTTTGAGGCCATATTTGTACTTCTTATCTATGGGCTAGTGTTATTCCCCAACATCGACAATTTTGTGGATGTGAACGCCATTAGGATTTTCTCTACTCTTAATCCCGTTCCTACTCTGTTGGGTGACACTTATTTCTCTTTGCATATGAGGAATGCAAAGGGCGGTGGTACCATTGTGTGATGTTTGCCTCTACTGTACAAGTGGTTTATTTCTCACTTGCCTCAGACGCTCGCCTTCAAGGAGAACAAAGGATGTCTACGGTGGTCCACGAGACTTATGTCTCTCACTAATGATGATATCTTTTGGTACAACCGTGTATATGATGGTGTGCAGATTATTAACTCTTGTGGTGAATTCCCCAATGTGCCTCTTCTTGGTACATATGGTGGGATTAACTACAACCCTATTATGGCACGTCGTCAGCTTGGGTTCCCCTTAAAGGATAAACCTAATAACATTTTGTTAGAAGGTGTATTCTTTCAAGAGGGTAAAGATCCCCAAAACATGAAGAGCAGGATGGTCCGCGCTTGGCGCAAGATTCATAGGAAGGGAAGGAAAGAGCTTGGTCCGAAGAATTGTACAGCTTTGGAACCCTACACCTCGTGGGTGAGGAAGAGAGCTTCTGAGTACCACATGCCCTATGATTACCCGAGACCTACACCTATGGTTATGGTTGGGCCTTCCACCCTCCATAACCAAGGAGTAGAGGAGTTGAAAGACGAAGATCGTTCGCGTGCTTGGGTCCATGAGTGAGAGGAGCTACTTCAGCAACTTAGAGATAAGGATGCTTTGATAGATTTTCTGGAGCATCAGGTTATCGACGAGCCTGATGATGTGGTTACTTCTCTTCTTCCTCAATCATCCAGGTTTTTAAAGAGGAAGTACGATCGACTCGCCAAGGAGAAGGCAGATATGGAGGCAGCCTATGAGAGAGAGGTGAAGAGGCTTCGTGCAACTTATCTTCCGGTCTCGAGAGCTTTGGACGATTGTTTCTAGGGTTCCATAGGATGTTCATTTTCCTTCTCTCTTGTATTGTATTTGGTTACCAAGATTGTACTTCTTTGGTGTAAAATTTTTCCAGATATTATTGATATGATTATTCCCTTATATGTCTAAAAGATTAATATTTTCGAATATTTGCAAACAGATCTCTAAAAATTCCTCTGAATAAAAATAGAATCATGTGCACAAGCATTGCATGCATCATATGCACAAGCAGGTTTTGTTCAGGGCTTCTTGATCAGTGGTCTAACTCTGTGTTCTTCATTTATTTTGAAGACAAGCTGACGCACCGGTACAACACCAGAGCCAACTCTTCAAAGCTAATGGATCACCTCGAGCAAGAAAACAGGGAACTCAATGAGGAAGTGGCTAGGTTGACTTCCCTGATGGAGTCATTCCTGGCCGTCCAAAGCCAGTCTTCTCCAACGCCTTCAACTCCTCCCTAGAGGACGGTCATTTCAGAGGTTGCTTCCTCTATCGTGCCTGCTGTCAGTGCTCACTTCGCTCCGTCTGCTATGCCAGCCGGGTTTCCCTGGGGGATGCCCGCGAACTTTGTTCCAAAGGGTCTCGCCCCTACCTTTGCTTCTCTGCCGACATCTAGCCCGGTCCTTGCTGTGCCACCTCCAGTTGTGCATACTTTGCGGAGAGTTGATGACACCATTTATCATTCTGAGCCATCTGAGGGCCCAGATGCCTATGAGAAAATGGATGCTATGAATGACCAATTCCTTGAGTTGCGCAAGGAACTTAAAACTCTAAGAGGGAAGGACCTCTTTGGTAAATTTGTTGCTGAGTTGTGCCTCATGCCAAATGTCAAGATTCCCATCAAATTTAAAGTACCTGACTTTGAAAAGTACAAGGGGAACACTTGCCCTCTCAGCCATCTTGTGATGTACGCACGCAAGATGTCAACTCAAACCGACAACGATCAACTCCTCATCCACTATTTCCAGGACAGTCTGTCCGGTGCCGCATTAAGATGGTATATGGGTCTGGATAGTGCGAACATCCGCTCCTTCAACGACCTTGGGGAAGCTTTCGTCAAGCAGTATAAGTACAACGTTGATATGGCTCCCGATAGGGACCAACTGAGGGCTATGTCCCAGAAGGAGAAGGAAACATTTAAGGAGTACGCCCAGAGGTGGCGTGAATTGGCTGCACAGATTATGCCCCCGCTCGAAGAGAAAGAAATGACGAAGATCTTCTTAAAGACTTTAAGCTCTTTCTACTACGAGAGAATGATCACTAGTGCTCCCTCTGACTTCACCGAGATGGTGAACATGGGGATGCGACTAGAGGAAGGAGTCAGGGAGGGACGCCTGACCAGAGAAGAAGGCTCTTCTGCCAAACGTTATGGGGCGTTTGCCAAGAAGAAAGATGGAGAGGCACATGCCATGTCCTCCCATATTAAACAAAGAAGACCCTTTGTGAAGAGGAAGATTGTGCACCCGGCCAGTAACCAGCACCAGGTGGCTCATATAGCACCTGCCTTCAGGGAAAATCAACATTATCAGCACCAGCAACATCAACATCAACAATATCAACAACAACAGCATCGTTCGCAACAGCAGGCCTACCAGCCTCGAAACAACAACAATACCAGCACTAGCTATGATAGGAAAAGGGTCACTTTCGATCCAATTCCAATAACCTACGCTGAGTTATATCCTTCATTGATTGAAAGGAAGCTGATCACTCCACGTGACCCACCTGCTGTACCGACCAACCCTCAGTGGTGGTACAAGCCCGAGCTTCATTGTGTTTATCATTCCGGTGCTCCCGGACATGATGTGGAGAACTGTTACCCTCTCAAGACCAAGGCTCAAGATCTTTTTAGATGCGGTATTTTGTTTTTTTGAGGACGAAGGTCCTAACGTTAAGAAGAACCCATTGCCCGAGCATGGGAAAGCTGCAGTTAACATGGTTCAGGGTTGCCCTAGCAAGTACAAGGTCCGGTATGTCAGTCATATCAGACAATCATTGGTAGATGTGCATAGACTGTTGTGTGGATATAGTCATTACGAGCATGACCATGACAGCTGCCGTATGCGCACTGTCAATGAGAGGGGATGTCGCCAAGTCAGTAAAGATATCCAAGAGATGTTGGATCAGGGTGTGATCGAGATACTTCAGAATCGTGATGAGGGTGAAGTTAATGTTATATCCCCTGTATTCAGAATGCCTGAGCCTGTTGTTGTCAGATATGATGGCAGCAAAAAGAAGGCTTCTCCTACTCTCTTTATCAAGCCAGCTGGCCCGGTTCCATATTCTTCATACAGAGTCGTTCCCTACAGATATAACACGGTTGTGTTGGAAGATGGGGATGAGGTGCCTTTTCCCTCCATTTTTGTTACAAGTATTTCTGATGTCAGTGGGTTGACCCGCAGTGGTCGTGTTTTTTCGGCGCTGCCGAAACCCCATGAAGACGTGTTGAGAAGAAGAGCTGATGATGTTGATAATGCTTCCCGTCCTGTGGGGACTTCTTCTTCTACTTCTCCGAATCCGACACATATTGTTGACAAACCTGTCGTTGTTGTTAGAGCTCCTGTCCTTGTTGGCCAGAATGGCATATTGAGAGAGGATTGTGATGAGATGCTAAGGCTCATCAAGAGGAGCGAATATAATGTTGTAGATCAGCTGCTTCAAACTCCATCAAAGATATATGTGTTGTCTTTGTTGATGAATTCCGAGCCACACCGTGAAGCTTTGCAGAGTGTGTTGGACGTGGCATACGTGGATCACGATGTCACAATAGAATAGTTTGATAGCATTGTTGCAAACATAACTGCTTGTAACAACTTGAGCTTTTGCGATGTTGATCTTCCTAAGTAGGGAAAAGACCATAATTTGGCTCTACACATTTCAATGAACTGCAAGGATGATGCCTTGTCTAATGTGCTGGTAGACACAGGACCATCGCTAAATGTGTTGCCAAAATCCACTCTGGAAAAACTTTCATACCAGGGGCCTCCCATGAGGCAGAGTGGAGTGGTTGTAAAAGCTTTTGATGGATCCAGGAAAACTGTAATTGGCGAGGTTGAGCTCCCAATCAAGATAGGACCTAGTGATTTCCAGATCACTTTCCAGGTCATGGATATCCACCCATCATATAGTTGCTTGCTTGGCAGACCATGAATTCACGAGGCAGGCGCCGTGACATCCACCCTACACCAAAAGTTAAAGTTCATGAAGAGTAAGAAGTTGGTGGTGGTAGGGGGAGAGAAGGCTCTCTTGGTAAGCCATTTGTCTTCCTTTTCTTACATAGATGCTGAGGATGAGGTTGGGACTCAGTTCCAAGCCTTATCTATTGCTGAGCCTTTAAAGAAAGGAACTTCTTCATTTGCGTCCTACAATGGTGCGAAGTTGGCCATTAAGCATGGTGCAACTACTGGTTTAGGACAAATGATAAAGCTGGAAGACAATAAATCTTGGGCTGGCATGGAGTATTCTTTAGGCACTTTCAATGAGCGTGGCTTGTTCTAGAGTGGTGGTTTCATCCACACGGTCGAACACTAGGAGGCAGCTGCTATAGTGGAAGAAGATGCAGAGGAAGATTCTGGCATATTTGTCATCCCTGGAGGATTCTGCAATAATTGGGTCGCTGTTGATGTTCCAACAGTTTTCCATAAGTCCACGTAATGTGTTCACTTTTGTTTGAAAACCCTTCTCCCATGACAAAAGGAGAAGTGATAACATTGTTGGCACATTAATAAATGATATTCATTCAATAATTACATCTTAAATGTTTGTTTTTCCAAATTATTTTCACTTTTTGCTTTTTGCATAAAATTGGTGATCACATAAAACCCTAAAAAGAGAATAAAATCAATCTTTTCATTTGCATAATGATTTGCCTTGTTTGAATTCTAAAATCTCTTTTATATCCAAAATCATTATGCAGGTTGATCAAACCCATTGGACATAATGATCCAACACCATCTCCCAACTTTGAGTTCCATGTATTTGAGGCAGAAGAAGATGATGTTGAAGAGATTCCTGATGAGATTACCCGTCTACTTGAGCACGAAGAGAAGATCATTCAGCCACATCTTGAGAATCTAGAAACAGTCAACTTGGGGTCTGAAGATTGTGTTCGCGAAGTGAAGATTGGGGCACTCCTAGAAGAGTCTGTTAAGAAGGGGTTGATTGGGTTGCTACGAGAATATGTCGACGTCTTTGCCTGGTCATATGAAGACATGCCTGGTCTGGATACTGATATCGTGCAACATTTCCTGCCTTTGAAGCCTGAGTGCATGCCTATAAAGCAGAAGCTCAGAAGAACCCGTCCTGATATGGCAGTGAAGATTAAAGAAGAAGTTCAGAAGCAAATTGATACGGGGTTTCTGGTGACTTCTACATATCCTCAATGGGTGGCCAATATTGTGCCCGTGCCTAAGAAAGATGGAAAAGTCCGAATGTGTGTGGACTATAGAGACTTGAATAAAGCTAGTCTGAAAGATGATTTTCCTTTACCACATATTGATATGTTGGTAGATAATACAACTAAATTCAATGTCTTCTCATTTATGGACGGATTTTCCGGATATAATCATATCAAAATGGCACCCGAGGATATGGAGAAGACAACATTCATCACACCTTGGGGAACATTTTGTTATCGAGTGATGCCCTTCAGTTTGAAGAACGCCAGAGCCACGCATCAACGAGCTATGACTACCTTGTTTCATGATATGATGCACAAGGAGATCGAGGTGTATGTTGACAATATGATTGCAAAGTCGAGAATGGAAGTTGAACATTTAGAGCACTTGTTGGAGCTTTTTCAGCGTTTGAGGAAGTACAAACTCCGTCTGAATCCTAACAAGTGTACATTTGGAGTCCGTTCTGGTAAGTTATTGGGTTTTATTGTCAGTGAAAGAGGTGTTGAAGTTGATCCTGCCAAGGTCAAAGCAATACAAGAAATGCCTGCGCCCAAAACTGAGAAGCAAGTCCAAGGTTTTCTTGGCCGCTTGAATTATATTTCCAGATTTATATCCCACATGACTACCACATGTGCACCAATATTCAAGCTCCTCCAGAAAGATCAGCGTTATGATTGGACCGAGGATTGCCAGAAGGCCTTTGACAATATCAAAGAGTATCTATCTGAACCTCCAATTCTGTCTCCGTCTGTGGAAGGGAGACCCCTGATTATGTACTTGACTGTTCTTGAAGACTCTATGGGTTGTGTACTAGGTCAACAAGATGAATCAGGGAAGAAAGAGTATGCTATATACTACTTGAGTAAGAAGTTCACTGATTGTGAGTCTCGATACTCAATGCTTGAGAAGACATGTTGTGCTTTGACTTGGGCTGCTAAGCGCTTACGCCAGTATATGTTGAATCATACAACTTGGTTGATATCCAAAATGGATCCAATCAAGTATATCTTTGAGAAGCCTGCTTTAACTGGGAGAATTTCCTGTTGGCAGATGCTGTTGTATGAGTATGATATTGAGTATCAAGCTCAAAAAGCTATTAAAGGTAGTATCTTGGCTGACCATTTGGCACATCAACCAATTGAAGAATATCAGTTTGTTCAATATGACTTCCCTGATGAGGAGATTTTGTATTTGAAGATGAAAGATTGTGATGAGCCTACACTCGATGAAGGGCCAGAACCTGGTTCCCGATGGGGTATGGTGTTCGATGGCGCTGTAAATCAATATGGAAATGGTATTGGGGCAGCGATTATTACTCCTAAGGGCACACATTTTCCTTTTACAACAAGGCTAACTTTCAAATGCACGAATAATATGGCGGAGTATGAGGCTTGTATTATGGGTTTGGAAGAGTGTATTGATCTTAGGATCAAGCATCTTGATGTTTACGATGATTCAGCCCTTGTTGTAATCAGATTAAGGGTGAATGGGAGACGAATCAGCCTGGCCTCATCCCATATAGAGATTATGCGAGGAGGATTTCAACTTTCTTTACTGAGGTTGACTTCCATCATATTCCTCAAGATGGGAATCGGATGGTAGATGCTCTTGCTACGCTTGCTTCGATGATTGTGGTGAAATATTGGAATGAAGTCCCCAATATCATTGTGATGCGCTTGGATAGACCAGCTCACGTATTTGCAGTTGAAGAAGTGAAAGATGATAAGCCATGGTATTATGACATCAAGTGTTTTCTTCAGAGTCAGATTTACCCGCCTGGGGCATCTGTTAAAGATAAGAAGACTCTGAGGAGGTTATCAAGAAGTTTTACCTCAATGGCAATGTTCTTTATAAGAGGAATTTTGACATGGTTTTGCTCAGATGCGTGGATAGACACGAAGCAGACATGTTGATGACTGAAGTCCATGAGGGTTCATTTGGTACTCATTCCAATGGACATGCCATGGCAAAGAAGATGTTGAGAGCAGGCTACTATTGGTTGACAATGGAGTCTGACTGCTGCAAATACGTGAAGAAATGCCATAAGTGTCAGATTTATGCGGATAAGAGTCATATTTCCCCGACACTTCTGAATGTGATTTCATCACCATGGCCTTTCTCTATGTGGGGAATTGACATGATTTGCATGATAGAGCCAAAGCCGTCAAACGGTCACTATTTTATTCTCGTAGCAATTGATTACTTCACCAAGTGGGTTGAAGCGGCATCGTATGCGAATGTGACCAGGCAGGTGGTTGTGAAGTTTATCAAGAATCAACTCATATGCCGTTATGGTGTGCCAGATAAGATCATTACTGATAATGGATCTAACTTGAACAACAAAATGATGAAAGAGGTATGTAGCGAGTTCAAGATTGCACATCATAATTCTTCTCCTTATAGACCTAAGATGAATAGGGATGTTGAAGCTGCTAATAAAAACATCAAGAATATTATCCAGAAGATGGTTGTTACGTACAAGTATTGGCATGAGTTGCTGCCATTTGCCTTGCACGACTATCGTACATCTGTCCGCACTTCAACAGGGGCAACCCCTTTCTCTCTTGTATATGGCATGGAGGCTGTGCTCCCCGTAGAGGTTGAGATCCCATCAATGAGAGTCTTGATGGAAGCCAAGTTGACTGATGCTAAATGGGTTCAGAGTCATTATGACCAACTGAATTTAATTGAAGAGAAGAGATTGACTGCCATGTGCCATGGTCAGTTATATCAGCAGAGGATGAAGAAAGCCTTTTCAGGCGGTGCTTTGATACTTACAACTATGGATGGGGAGGATTTCACTCGTCCCGTGAACTCAGATGCAGTCAAGAAATACTTCGCCTAAATAAAAACAGAATAACTCGCTAAGTTGAAAACCGGAAAGGGCGACTTAGGCAAAAATGAGCGTCTCGGTGGATTGAAAACCCGAAAGGGAGATCCAGGCAAAAGTTAGAGACATAAAAAAATGAATATATATATCCCGCTAGATTGAGTACCTCACCTTGGGGCAGTCTAGGCAAAAATTAGGGATTTGGCAAGTAACTACATCCTGACAAGACTTTGTTCTACAATTGTCATCTGTCAGAAATTCCTGCTCAGTCATCGTCAACTGAAGCTTCAAATACACTGGATTCAGAGTTGGTGGAGAAATGGTCATTATGTTCAATGTAGCCCTTTTTCCAATATATATCACCAATTTCAAATTTGTAAAGATCCATGGAGTCTCGCCATTTGCAGACTACCATTCCATCAAATAAATTTGAGCCTTGCCATTTGCAGACTACCATTCCATCAAATAAATTTGAGCCTTTATCCAATTCTTTGCACTCTTATTTATTTTTGTTTAACAAATGTTTGCATGTTTTAATTGATAGATATCATTGTTTTAAATAAATAAAGTTTTTTATAAACTGTTTTTAAACAAAGTAAACATTCACAATGACTGAAAGGATAAATGGAACGTCTTCAGTGCTCTCCCAAGGATAGTATGATCTCCAAAAGGGTAAGACATTTGTTCATATTCCTAGCATATTTGTATCCTTTTCATCATCTTTCAGGTTTGTCTCCTCAGTGAGCTCAAATAAGGGTGATACACCACCACATTCCCTAGAGAGTCTGGAGTTCTGGTCTTGGTCTTCTAATATCCTCAACTCCCTAGAGAGTCTGAGTCTAGCATATGTGTTTTATCAAATATATGATTGTCATACCTTGTGTGGATTGACCTAAAATCCCTTATAGATTGATAAAAATTGATATGCTAATCTTTTCGAGGAAGTTGGTCTTCCCTCATTGTAATTGGAAACCTCCCGCAGAGTGAGCAGGAATTCCCAGCATGAGTGGAAATTTTCGGCCAGTTGGTTTGTAGCTTATCTCCAGCAGATTCACATACATTTTTTTCCAGCAAGTTTGCTTATCACTCATCCTCAGTAGGGTTGCTCACGTTAGACTTCCCCTTAGTGGGTTCGCTAGCAGGTCCCCTCCAGCATGATCGCCTACAGGTTATCCCCAGTTTAGTCATCAGCAGTCTTTCCCCAGGGGAGTTGCCTGATCAGAGCGTGATATATTTGCTTCCTCCTTCTTGGATAGTTTCCTCCTAGCAGGGCTGGTGTTGAAGATGTTTAGTTCCTTCCCCCAGCGGAGCAGTTGTCTCCTTCTCCTCGGCAGAGGCATTTCGCCAGCAAATGTGAGGAAATGTGTTGATGGTTGGAATTTCTGTTTGGTGGTTGTTCCCCACAGAGTTTCATATCTTGTCCCGATAAGTTCCCCCAGTAGAGTGTCTACTACGATGGATCTTATCCGTGTTGAGCTCCCTGGCAGTGGCTCTGTAGCTTCCCAGCTGAGACTTTACCTGATCCTAGTTTGGCGTTAGAACTTCGAGCAAGATGTTTTATTTCCTTCCCCAGTGGAGTGATTGGTTCTTTCTACGCAGCAGAGATGTTCCTTCAGTGGTTGGAAGTGAATGTTTGCTTGATGTGTTTATGTTTGGTGGTTGGTCCCCACAGAATTTCTCATTATCCCTTGATAAGATCCACAGTAGATTTCTTCTATGACCGATCTTATCCACATCTCTGCATATTGTTGGAAAATCCCCAGCATGCGGTAGTTGTTCCCTTTGGCTGATCCCCGACAATCCTGCTCGTTCCCCTAGCAGTGGTCTTTGTCCCCAGCAGCCACTCTGCGTGATCTTCAGCGGTGTTTGGTGTTTCCTGGTATTTGCGGCTCCCCACCAGATTGGAGTTTCTCCCGTGGGCCTGGCCTTCTCTTTTGAGATGTTGTACCGGATGTCTGTCCATTGATTCTTGGACTTGTTTGTGTTAGACATGTCTGTTTGTCAGCATTTGTCATACATAAACCATGCATACATGCATAATTATAGCATTCAGATATTCATGTTGCATTCTTTGCCATATATCATTGCTTGTTATCTCCTGCTAGTTGGTGAAATATTCTTCCCCAAGCAGATGTTTGTGTCTGATCTCTCCATATAGAGTCATCCCTATAGGCAGAAAGTGTTTATCTTTTCTTCCATATTCCCCACTGAGTTATGTCCTCGTGGATGATTATTGTTTCAGTTTCCTCCCAAAATATATATTGGGATGGAATTACTCCCCTGAGTTATATCCTCATTGGGTTGAGTCTTGTTTCATTGCATCTCTCTAGTTTGTTCCTAGACTGACTCCTTTCTTGTTATTTCCCCTGCAGTTCCCTGTGGTTCAGATGACCAATTGCTCAGTAAACAGTAATTGTTCATTATCTCCCCAGCGGATGTTCTAGCTTTCTACCGAGTAACCGGTAGTCGTAAGTCCTATTTCTGTGGTTTTCTACCCAGTAACCGGTAGTTTAAACCCCATTTTGTCCCCTTGCAGAGTTAAACCCTGAATTTTGTTCATCCTAACTGATGACGGTTACTCTCTTCTTTGGTTTTCTACCTAGTAACTAGTAGATGTAAACCCCTCTTTGTTGGTTATCTTTATCCAATATTCGGTATTGATACTCCTTCACCTTTTGGGTATACCACCCAGTAACCGATGATATATCTCCTGGGTGATTGCTTTTGTTAAGAAATTTATCTCCAGCGAGTCATCTTTCATTTACCCTTGTTTGGTAATGATGGTTTCTCCCCTTGATTGATCATCATTTTATACCCAGTAACCGGTATCCCGATGTCCTTTCTTTTCGGTCGATTTATCCTTTATTAATCCAATAACTGGTTATGGATAATCTTCCATGCGAGTATGTTATCTACGTTCTGACGGTAATAGATAATATATCTCATGCGCTCTTCAGTTGAAGTCTATTTCTTCCCCAGTTGAGTAAGATTCGTATTTCCTTATGGAATCGAATGTTCATCCTATAATCGAGTTTGCTTTTTCAGCCCTCCTTTCGGATGATGAGTGTCTTGGAAATATTCCCCAATTCACGCCTAGTTGATCACCTATTATATGCCTAGTAACCGGTATCCCTGGTGTTCCTTCCTTCTGCTCCCTATTATGACTTTTTGTCCCCTGTGGAGTCAGATTTTCCTGAGTTGAAATATACCTTTCAGGTCTTCCTCAGATGTTTTTGGATGATTGATATCTCTCACCCTTATACCAGTCTTAGATATTCTTTCTCCCCGAGCATGTTGTTCTCTCACCCTTATACCGGTGTTTTGATCACATGTCTCTTTGAGATTATTACCCAGTAACCGGTAATACCTCATTTGTTCTTCCTCAGCTGAGCCCTTTGTGGACATCCTTGCCTGAGTCCGAATTTTTATCCGAAGTATCCTTTGTGGATAGTTTTGTTGTATTGGCATATTCCCCAATACATGCATCTTTGCGTCAGCTCGAGTCTTTCCATTGATTTATTTTCATGGAATCCCTTCGTGTCTCCCTGCAAGTTTCAAGTCGTGACCTGCTCACGCATTTTACCCCTTATTTCACCCCCAGAGTCTCTGTCTCCCTAGAGAGTGTATTACTCTTATGAATTTTCAGTTTCTCCTAATTTCTTTTTCCTTTGTGGACACATATCCCCACAGAGTATTAACTTTTGCATACATACATTTGCATCATGAGGTCTCTTAGGGACCAAAATTCGTCTCTTTGTTATTATTTAAGTCCATTCTACCTCGTCGAGATGAAGATTTTAACCTTCATATCTCCGGCTAGAATGACCTTAAATAGGGGCATCTGTAAGACCCTAATTTTGACCCTAATATCCCTCATGGCATCATATCATTGCTCATTGCACTTGCCTCAAGGATCATAGCATCTTGGCTCCTTTACCCTTGGGTTGGGACTTGTGTGAGTGGTTTGAGACCACCAAGCATGCTTGAATTGTATATTATTTCTTTTCTTATTATGTTTACTAACCAAAAGCACAAAAATATGTCACTAAGTTTCTTTTGTTTTGAAGCTCAAGCAGTCATGTGATCCAAGGCTCCTAGGAGGCCCCTATGCCCATTGAAGTGGCCAGATGAAGAAGAAAGCAAGCATGAAAATGGTTCCCAAAGCTCTCAATCATAATATATGCCTCCCAAGTATCTCAATTTGTCAATTTAATCAAGATAAACCAAAGGGCTTGAGGATTGCTTCCCAAGGAAACCCTAATTCAACTGTGTATTGACTATGCCTTGCTCATGAAGAAACCTCAACCTGTGATCAAATAAAATCAAGGGAAGTTCTTTCATTCATCATTTTATGCATATATGAGCCTATGTGAGTGTCCTCAATCATTTATTCAACCTCAGATTTCTTCCTCTATCAGAATCTTGATTGGAATTTTTGAAGTCCTCATGTGAGAGGCAATTGATTTGTGGTTTTAATTTTGAGAATTGGTTAACTTCATATTGAACACCTCATTTTTCAACCTCAGATTTCTTCCTCTATCAGAATCTTGAGAAGAAACTAAGGTCACAGGGGTGATGTACATCACCCCAGCTTTCGAATGGTATATGGATCGCGTGCTATGGTTGAGGTTTGAAAACCTGCAACTGGTGGCCGGAAGAGGCCTTCTCACCGGAGAAGACGGTGGTTTCCACCACCGTCCCCACGCGTCCAAACCCTGGCCCTTAGATGAGTGTTTCCAGATCTAATTTTGGCCCTATGTTGTTATGACTTTATTTAATGCATCCTACTACGCGTTTGACTTGTCCTTACCATGAGCGCGCGCTTCCCAGCCATGTGATCAGCCACGTCAATTAATGAAGTGGATCTGACGCCTGTGGATTTTTCCAATTTCTGAATTTCCATTTTATTTTCTTTTATTCCAATTATTTTTAAAAATTCATAACTTCTTTATTTGGAATCACAAAAATATGGGACCAATTGCAAAAAAATTCTCTTAAATTCTAGTTTCATAAAATGATTTTTAATCATTTTTGTGATTCCATTTAATATTTTTTGTGAATTATTTCTTTTCTGGTTGTTTTTAATTCATTTAAAATACTTTTTGATATTCAAAAATGCCAAAAATATTTTCTTAACATCTTTGGATGATGATGAATCTATGAAAAATATTCTCATCAATTTCTTAATTGATTTGATATTTATTTGAGATTTTAGTCCAATTATGTTATTTTTCTTCATTTTTAATTGTTTAAAATTAGTTTCTGTTTTCAAAAAATATTGAGAAAATTTGTCAAACCTTGTTTGACCATGTTAGACTTATAATGATCCAATTGGACTTATCCAGGTTGATTTGAATTGGATTTGGAGTTTGACCTTTATTTGTTCATTTTATTTCATGTATTATTTTAATTCCAAAAAATACCAAAAATATGTTTGACCTTTCTTGACTTCCAATCTTCATTTCACTTCTGTTTACCATTGATTGATGTTGATTCCATTCATGTTTGATCAATGTGTTTTGGTTATGTCATTTGAATTTCAACTTTGTACATTCCATTTCCATCTTCATCTTCTTCTTTTACTTTTGAGCAATGAGTTAATGATTTGTGGTTAGCCTTGACACATGAGAAACTTAATCTTCTTTGATCCAAATCAAATTCATCTTGATCAAAGATCAAGTGAATTGCTTTGTGTCAAAGAAAGGTTGCTTCTTGGTCAAGCAAAAAACCTAAAATCCATACAAGGTCATTCTTCTTTTCTTTTGGCATGGCAAGTTGTAGGAGCTTGGCTTACTAGTCATGGTCTCTAACTTGTGTTTAATTGCCTATAGTTTTATTGACCGACCTCAGATAGGTGTGACTACTACATTAGTCCACTTACGATTGCTTAACATAGCGCTAAATTGCCTTATGGCACACTAACACTAACTACTAATGACTAACTTTTAATTCAAGCATTTAATTCTTGTAATTTACTTTAATGCGATTTAATTTCTTGCTCATTTATTAATATTGTCTTTGCCCTTTGCTCATTTGAGCTCATGTTTATGTTTAAATCATTTTCCTTTTGCTCACATGAGCACATTATTGTGTATATACTATTGCCTTGTGTTTGTTTTGTTTTGTTTGTGTGAATCAATACAAAAAGGAGAAAGGACTTAGAATTAGGACCTTACCTATGCTAAATGGAGTTCAAGAGCAACTAGGCCTCATGCCTTTAGAATGCTAAATTTGTTGAAGAGCAACTAGGCCTCATGCCTTTAGAATGCTTATGTCTTGAAGTTGAATTGAAAGGACCCCTATTCTAAACTCACTCTTGTCCATTCTCTCTATTGCATTGCGGAACTTTTTGATTTGTTGGTTTTTGTGTGATAGGGATCCCAAACTTGAGCTAATTAGAAGGACCATTGTCATGAACATCCAAGATAATAGAGACAAATCCAAATTGGAAGATCCTAGGAGCTTGATTGAATATTTGTTTGATTGCTTGAGTTAATTGCTTAATGCTTGCTATGTCCAAAGGAAAGGACTAACTTGGATCATCTTTATGATCTCAAGAAAGGAACTCCAGGGGTTTTATTTATCTTCCCTTATCTTTGCATGTTTAGGACCTAGCCCTTCTCTTATTCTCTCCACTCTAACCCAAGCCAAACTTTTTGTGCAAACATTGACATTGCTTTCAAAAATTAGAAACCTAGGCACTATGCCTTTGATTTTTCAAACTCTTTTCATAACACTTATTTTGAATTGAACCTTAAGTCAACTTTGACTTCTCTTTGTGAATACTTCTAATTGGTCAATCCAACTCACTTCAAATTCTTTTGTGGTTCCAACGACCACTTTTGTTAAAAGCTTTTCATAAACATTAGCTATTAGGTTTGAGTTATCATAGTGGTTGATATAAACCTCACCTTATCCTTAGTGATTGGACTATAAGTCTTCCATACTTATTATAGGGTGGATCCCTCACTAGTATGTTGAAGCTCTCCTCACATGGTGGATTGTGGTTTACATTGAGTTTTCTCCCTTTGATAACAAAAGACCTTAAGGCTTTTGACCAATAAATTCACCAACTTATTTTGATATTTTTACCCCGAACTACGAGGTTTTGATCCTACCTTTGCGATGGTACGTAGGCAATGGGTTCATCCATTCAAACAATAAAATTGTAAATAATTTATATATTCTTTTCTCATCTCCCCAATCATGTTTGCACAAATATTTTCACAAATACCAACCTACCATACAACATTTGCAAGAAGGGCTCCCTTAGAGTACTAAGGATGTTTTGGGTGCTTAAAACCTTCCCATTGCATAACCAACCCCCTTACCCAGATCTCTGACATTTTTATTAGTTTTTGACTTGATAAAACTTCTCGATTTTTGTTCGCTTTCTAACCTTTCTTTTGGATAAATAGAAGTGCGGTGGCGACTTGAATTGTATGATTTACTTTTGATTTAGTCAATAAATCTAAAGGTAACGAATACTCTGCTACAGTATGAATAATGGCAAATGAATAGAACTTAAAAATTAAAGTGCATTAAAATAAAGGACTTGAAATTAAATGTTAGTTGTTAATGAGTTAGAAGTTAGTATTGTTTTGCTTTTGCTCTTTATTTGAAGTCATTCTTTGGAGAACACTCAACCCACTTATCAGAAGCATGGATCCTTGAACCAAGACATCTTCCAAAGGAAGGAAAAAAGGCCAAGTTTCCACATAATACCATGAAAGAGGGGAGACTTATAATCTCACTAACTAGAATGCTATGCCATTTTGTGTTACAAATTTAGCGCTATGTTAAGCAATCGTAATTGGACTTCTGTAGAAGTCACAACTATTTGAGGTCGGGCAATAGAATTTTGGTGTTAATGCATGTTAGAGACATAGTATAATGGACTATGCTCATGAAACATACCACACACAAAAATAATATGCAAAAGAGGTGGCCTAATCTCATCCATACTTATGTTGATTTTACAATCAACTAGCCTTAGGACTTAGAGATATCATAGGCCAAATGAGATGAATGCATAAAGAATGAGAAACAGATGAAGAGAGAGGGGAATGGATCAAAACTCAAATTGGTCAAAGGAGGATTTTTACCAAATTAATATCATCCATTCATTTTGGGAGATGGAATGTACATTCCACCAATCCCCTAAATCCAATGATATTAACTTGACAAAGTCAAATTAACCTTGACCAAAGCCCAACAACAAGAGTCAAACTTATACAAGTCATCACAATAGGTAAACACAATTAATTGGAATTTATTCAAATTAAAAATACTAAAATAATACATTTAAATTAAATATGGTTTGTCAAAGGACCTTGGAGAAAAAATTTCAGAATTTTTAAAGACTTAAAAGTATTTTTAAACAATCACAAAATCAATTAAATCATGAAAAATATTAATAATGATCCAAAAAAATAATTTTAATTCAAAATATGAAAGAGGAAATTATTTGAAATTTTTTGGTGAAACTCTCATATTTTTTGGATCAATATTAAAATTAATATGAATTAATGAAAATAAAAGGAATAAAAGAAAAAAAAATATCAAAAAACGTGGACCACTTGATCTGCCTTATTAATTGAGGTGGCAGATCAAGTGGCGAGAAGCGCACATTCCATGGTGCACTGCAGTCAACGCGGCATAGGCTTGGTATTTAAAAGCAACGCACGAGATTAAAACATTTCAAACTCATCTAATGGCTCTGAACACTTTCAGCACATCATCGGAGCCAAAGGCCGGTCATCTTCTCTGATGACCCTGGACGGACTGGTTCAGTCATCACCACATCATAAATGACAAAAAAAGGACATGATATGAAAGATAAAATGGTGTAGGTCACGAATATCACCTCAATTTTAACTAACTCCACATATATAGAAAGATATGAGGATTTGAATTTTGAGGTGTGTCAACTGAGTTGCTTCGATTTGACCTCTAAGCAACTCAATCTTCTTGCCTACATTGGTAGGACTTCAGACAACCAAAGATCCAAGAGAATTGATGAGAATTGAGTGAGAATCGAAGAGATAAAGTTTTCTGAAAATTACCTTCAATGTTGTGCAAAACTTGATGTTGCTTGCTTCAAACACGATCTGATCACACTTGAGAAGCTTGCAGGAAGTGATTAGCAAGGGTGCAAGGCTTTGGATCCTGGAGTTTTTGAATCTCCAACAGTTGAGATTCAAACTCAATTTTCAAATTGAAAATTCTAAGGTTTTCCTTTAGAATGAGAGGGTTTGAATTGGGGGCAAAGCTGGCGCGCAAGGGTCTTTGAATTGAGCACAGAGGTCATGTATTTATAGCATGAGGGAGTGATATTTGCACACTTGAAATTTGGTCCAAATTTAGCAATGTGAATGGCACGAGTGCATGGGCATGTATAGGCCCATGAGGCAATGCATTAAGGTCCAAAATCAATCATGTTGAAGTCTGAATGAAGCTTGATTGGCAAGGCAATGTGAAATGAAGTTTGTACATTTGATTTTCTCCAATGATGCAGCTCTGTTAAAGCCATGCAAAGCCCTAACAAACCTCATCCAAAATGCATGAACTCGGGTTCTTTGTAAAGCTTGGATCCAGGGGAACAAGTTTGATGTTGAACACTTTATTATTTGGAGCTTGGATCATTGTGAATTTTGAGGTGGAAGTTTGGAAATTTCAACATGTTGAAATATTTTCTAAGTGTCAAGCCATATATCTCAATATTCCACCTTACTTAACTTTTTATGTGAGCTTGAAATGAGAAATGTGTCTTCATAAAAGTTGTAGATCTTTCAAAGACCTTCAAAATGGTCACCAATTTCATGTAATTTGGATTTATAATGATAGAGTTATGCATTTTTGAAGTTTGGAAAAATCACTTGTTCAATGGTATAGGTCAAAAATGACCTATAATGTATCCTCATATCACATGCTCATAAAATTTGAATTTGCTTCCACTCAAAACATAAATTTTGAAGTAAACATCTTGAGTTTGATTTTGAAACTTGGAAATATTTCATCTCATAAAAATTGAGCAAGTTATGGCCTTGAGAAGTTGATTCTCAAATTAGGGTTTAGACAAAATGACCTATAATGTTTCAACATAGAAGATGATTTTCCAAGAAAAACTAGCTCTAGGTCTCAACATGAAAGTTGTTTGGAATTTCATTTAGAGTAACGTTTATCTTGGAATCATTTTCGTATGGTGAAAATTGTAGGAGATAGGGTCTAGGGAGACCTAGTTTTGATCAAATGAATTCATCTGGCCAACCACCATCAACCAACTTGCTAACCTTCAATTCTCTTGACTTTCTAGGCTCATGGTAGATCATATATGCATAAGATGATGAATTTTGAATTGTACCTTGAGAAATTTGATCAATTGGTGAGATAGCTTGTTGGAGAAATTACTCAAGATACCCAGTCAAATTAGGGTTTCCAAGGAAAATCACCCTCAAACTCTTGAAGAACACTTGATCCATATATCATGTAGGAATCAATGGAACTCATATATGATGATCATAACCATTCTTAGATCAATTCATGGTTGTGCTCTTTGTCATGAGGGTGTCAAACCCTAGATATGAACTTGATAGATCAATGGTGATCATGCCCTACCTACAAAAGAATTAGGCAAATGCAAAGATATATTTTTGGTATTTTGGTTAGTAAAAATGATTATATACGAGTATGATACAATCACATGGTGCTTGGTGATCTTTCCCAAAACAAACCCAATGAAAGAGGGGTAAGGAGGATGCCAATGTATGATCCCAGTGCTAATGCATATGATGAAATTGCATGAGGGATCTTAGGGTCAAAACTGGGGTCTTACAAAAGAAAAAAGGCCAAGTTTCCACACAATACCATGAAAGATGGGAGACTTACAATCTCACTTACTAGAATGCTATGCCTTTAGGGTCAAATTTAGCTCTATGTTAAGCAATCGTAATTGGACTTATGTAGAAGTCACAACTATCTGAGGTCGGGAAATAAAAATTTAGGTGCTAATACATGTTAGAGATTTGGTATAATGAACCAAACTCCTAAAACATACCACACACTAAAAGAAAAGATCAAAAAGGATGGACCTATCTCATCCATACCTGTATTGGTTCATCTAACACAAGGTTATTGATGAACCAATTAACCTTAGGATATTGAGATTTCATTGGTCAATGAAAGGGATGGGAAATAATGGGAATGAAGATGAAGAGTGAGGGGAGATGAGAGAAACACAAATTGGTCATGGGAGGAATTTTATCAAATTAAAATCATTCATTCATTTTGGGAGATGAAATGTACATTTCATCAATCCCCTAAATCCAATGATTTTAATCCAACAAAAATCAAACCAACCTTGACCAAGGCCCAAGCAAATAGTCAAACATCACAAGACCATAAAAATGGCCCAACATAATTTTTACACAATTAATCAATTGAAAATACATTCAGATTCAAATTAATTTGGTCAAAACCTAAAATCTCTTCAAAACACCAAATAAATGACCAAGAGATTTATCCTAGGTCAAACAAGGTCAAAGGACCGTAGACAAAAAAATTCATGATTTTTGAAAAGTCATTAGTATTTTTAAACAATTAAAAATATGCAAAAAAATATTTAATTCATGAAAAATATCAAAGTTTATCCAAAAAATAATTTTAATTCAGAAAATGAAATAGAAAAATATTTGAAGATTTTTGGTGAAAGCCCCATATTTTTTGGATTAAAAATGAAATTAATATTAATTAAAATAAATAAATGGATTAAACATAAAACCAGAAATTAAAAAGAAATTCAAAAAAACAAGGGCCATCAGATCTCCCTCATTAATTGAGGTGACAGATCTAATGGCCACACCACGCATTCCATCATGCGCCTTGGTCAATGCATTGTACGCGTGGTAATCACAATGAACACTTAACATTAAAACTTAGAATCATATCAGATGGCCTGGGCTTTGCCAACGCACCATTGGAGCCCTAGCTCCGGTGATCACCACCAGTCTGGTTCAAACTCAACTTCATGAAAAATGGAAAATGAATACACTAATTTGAAGAAAAAATGCTCAGGAGCACGAATCTGACCTCCATTTCTTCCAATCCCAAGTATTATGAAAGGTACATGGATTTGAAATTTGAGGTTCATGAACTGAGTTGCTTCGATTTGATCTCAAAGTAACTCAATCTTCTTGCCTACATTGGTAGGACTTCAGCCAACCAAAAATCACAAAGAATGGTGAAAAATTGAGGGAGAATTGAAGAGATGAAAATTCTGAAAAAATTACCTTCGAGGGAGCTTCAACCTTGCTTGATCTTGATTCCAGTTGTGCTTGGCTTTGTTTCAGAAGCTTATAGGAAGTGATTAAGATCAGAAAATCGCTTGGACTCTTGGAGTTTCAATCTCAAAATAAAATGAGATTATCCTTTAATGGCAAGGGTTTGGATTATAGGTTCAAAGCTTGGACATGAGGTCCTCAATTCTGAGCATGAGGGGTTATATTTATAGGCCATGAGACTCATTTCCACACACTTCCAAATTTTGCCATTTTTAGCAATTTTCAATGCATGCTTGCATGGGCATGTGATAGGCCTATCAAGTGACGCTATTAAGTCCAAAAATGCTTGATAATCATGCCGAAATCATGTCATGTGGCCATGCATTTGTGTTTGAAATGTGAAGGTGAGAATCATCCAATTGATCCTTTGAAAAGAACCCATGCGCAACTCCTTCATTCTTTGGCCAAATGAGATGATCTTGGACTTTTAGGAAAGGTGAGATCAAGGGGAACAACTTTCATGTTGGACACTTTTCCATTTGAAGCTTGGATCACGATGATGTTTAAGGTGGAAGTTTGGAAAATCAAACATGTTTGAAAATTTTCTAAGTACCAAGTCAAATGTTCACTTCTCCCACCTTGAATAACTTTTGCTATGGACTTCAAATGGAAAAAGTTTCTTCATAAAAGTTATATCTCTTTCAAACCTCTTAATGTTGGCCACAAATTTGACCTAATTTGGGTTTTACATGAAGGAGTTATGCATTTTAGAAGTTGAGGAAAATCACTTGTTCAATGGTAATGGCCCAAAATGACCTATAATGTTTCCTCTTGGCACATGCATTTTCAAGTTGAATTTTAACTTCCCCCAAACATTAAATTTGAATTATACATATTGAGTTTAATCATAGAACTTGAATGGATTTTATCTCATAAAAAATGAGCAAGTTATAGTCTTGGGAAGTTGACCTCCTGACTAGGGTTCAGACAAAATGACCTATAATCTTTCACCATAAAAAATGACTTTCCAAATAAAACTAGCTCTATACTTAAACATGAAATTTGTTTGGAATGTAATTATGAGTAACTTTTAACTTATAATCATTTTCATATGACAAAAACTGTAAGAGATAGGGTCTAGGGAACCCCAGTTTTGACCGGTTGACTTTCTCTGGTCAACCACCATGAACCATCTTGCTAGCTTGACATTCTCTGGATTTTTGGGACTCATGGAGGATAATATATGTGTAAGATGATGTAATATTAAGTATCCCTTGAAATATTTGATCAAATATTTAAGAACCTTGTTGAAGAAGTCACACAAGATACCCAGATGAATTAGGGTTTCCAAGGTAAACAAGCTTCAAACTCTTGATGAATTCTTGATCAAAATGATATGTGAAGACCATGGGGATTCATATATGACGTCTAGAGTCAATGTGAACCATCTCTTGATTAGTCTCCTTGCATTGAAGGTCTTAAATCCTAGATATGAGCTTGGTGAGGCATTGGTGAACACACACTACCTACAAAAGTAACAAACTATATATTGACATATTTTTGGTATTTTGGTTAGTAAAAATGAAAAAAAAGTATAATACAATCAAATGTGCCTGGTGATCTCTCCCAATGCAAACCCAATGAATGATGGGTAAGGAGGATGCCAAGGTGTGATCCTAATGCTAATGCATATGATGAGATAGCATGAGGGATCTTAGGGTCAAAATTAGGGTCTTACACCATCTATACCCTTTTAGGAAAAATAAATAGTGTCCACATTTGTACCAAGAGCTGTTTGTCTTGATACCAAACATTTAATTCCTTTTTTGGCTTGATGCCTGCTTTACTCTCGGTTCAAATTTCATTCCTTTATGTATTCCAACAACACCATTATCTTTTGGTTCCAAATTATAGCTTTCGCCAATTTTACGAAACCTTTCAGTTCTTTCCACTAATTATTTCTCTTTATCCTACCATTCATTTTACATTACTCATTATTCACTACCTCCATTTAATATCTTCGACCTTCATTCACACATGGGATATACCTTTCTCTTTGAGCCAAATAAACTATTCCTTTGAGCTCCACATATACTTTTTTGGGCAAATAACCAGTGTCCATTCTCTGAACCAATACCCCCTTATTTTTGGCTTGATTCCAGTTTTCCCATTTATTTTGTCTTGATGCCAGTTTTCTTGTTGGTTCAGATATACTTGTCCTATGAGGTTCAAACAATATCATCCTTTGGTTCAAACCATACTTCAATCACAACTTCTTTCATCTTCCACCATTAGTTCTATGAACTACAAAGCTCTGAATTCCTTATTGAACCATAAGGATACGTAGGCATGATGACCCTAATCCTCACCGAGCATTCTATCTATTCTTTTTCTTTTCTCATTATCCTTTTTCAAGTAACCTTTAGATAGTAACATTCATCCGAGCATAGAACAATCAAAACGGTTCCCGGCGAGTACAATAGATGTGAGGGGTGTTAATAGTTTCCCTTTGCATAACCGACTTCCTTACCCTTTTTCTCTTCCCCTGGGTTTTATCGATGTTTTCCCTTTCCTTCGGGAATAAATAAAGTTCGTTGGAAACTCTGTTGTATCTTCGAGTGTGCGATGCACTCAGGTATTTTTCACCTTGCTTCAGAAATCATACTCTAACTTCCACAAGAATCCAGAAGGTGAGGCCAATGCCATAATGGAAAGGAGGAATTATAGCTCAACAACATATTCCCGTGCCTTACTATCAAGTTGCTACAACTGCACATGCGCCCTACCCACAACAACAACCATATAAAAAGTCGGTTTACCAACAACAACCATATCAATATCAAGGGTATCAACAACAACGCCAAAATCAACATCAGCACCATCCACAATAATGTTAGCCTAACCAACAAAGGGTGAGAAGACCAGAAAGACTGTTTGATCCTCTTCCGCTCCCATATAGCTAGATCCTTCCTTATCTGTTAAAAGGTGGATCAGTTACTTTGAAGGAGTTAGCGCCTCCAATTCTTTCTTATTGTCATACCCCAATTTTGCCCCATTCTTTTTTTAGTTTTCCATATGGCTCATACTTAAATCATCTGCATGCATTGTTATCGAGTTATCCAATTAGGTCATTCGTTTTAGTCTTTTCATTTATCATATCTCACATGATTCGTTAGTGGGTCAAAGGTTCGGTTATAATGGATTTATTCAGTTTAAGTGGATTTTTGAGGCGGATATTATTTGGTGATTATTCGGGTTTATTTCCCATATTACTTGTGGGGCAGATCATCTCTTTAATCGAGATTCATAGTTATGAGGGGGGTGAGAATGATTGTTACTTAATTCGGAAGATTGTTTGAATTCAAAGAAAAGGGCAAAGTTGGAAAAAAAAAAGATTTCATTCATTTATTGGAAATTCATGATACATTTCATTCATATAATGGAAATTCAAAAGAATAGATTACAAGGAAAAGGGGTAAAGAAACTACATCTTTTGGATATTGTTGACTTTTTGGTCAAAAAGTTGACTTTTTGGTCAACTCCTGACCATTGACTCGATTTTGACTCCTGGATTTTCCTAGACCTATTTTACAAGCATTTGATCAAAGGATTCATCATTATTCATCAAAAATGACTTATGTTATGATTTTGCCAAATGTTAATTTCCAACAATTTCTATCTTTCATCAAGCTTCACTTGTATGGTTTGTTCTTCACTTTCCAATGTTGCTTCAAGTTCATTCTTCCACTACAACGCTCAATTTTCTACAAGAAAGAAGGTACACAAAGTTAGACATTCATATCATGATGTTAAATCATCAAAAGGTCATGGAAAAGTCATGAAAAACTCAAGAAAAATTGGAAATATTTTGTATTATGTAGTGATTTCAAGACTTATTTTATCAACACTTTCTAACGTTGATTCATGCCTAAAAGTTCATGATTGATCTATGAGTTTATACTATTCAAAAGTGCTTATTTTCAACACAAAATCACTTCTCAAAAGAACTTAAAGTCATTGAATAATAATTCAAGGCAAAAATGGTAAAGAAAAATAAAGGCAAAAAATTCAAAAATTCCAAGTTTCATGCATAATTACTAGTGAGATTTTGTCTTACATTCCAACTTGATACTTTTGCAAAATCTAAGAATTATTTGTCTCTAACTACCTATGCATACATAATCATTTAATTACACAATTGACCCTTAACTATTCTAACTACCAAACAAACACAAATTCTAACTTCCATTTTCAATCAAATTTCCATTCAATCCTAACCATTCTTAACAATCAATCCAAGGATTGAGATTGATGATCCGCAACTAAGCCTTAAATTAATTTCCAACCATTGATAAACTCATTACTTAGATCGCAATCTAAGGGTGCTCATTCATTTACAAAACTCTATAAACATGTCATTTCTCACAATTTCGAGCTAAGTAACCAAACTAACAAGAACTAACACAATTCATAATTAACCCCTTTAACCATATTATTTCCCACTATTTTTTCTCAAATTCTCTCTCTCTCTCTCTCTCTCTCTCTCTCTCTCTCTCTCTCTCTCTCTCTCTCTCTCTCTCTCTCTCTCTCTCTCTCTCTCTCTCTCTCTCTCTCTCTCTCTCTCTCTCTCTCTCTCTCTCTCTCTCTCTCTCTCTCTCTCTCTCTCTCCATCACCAAAGTTCATATTTATCACAATCTAGAACTTCACATTGAAGTTTTAAATTTGGTGGAACTTAGCCACAATCCAATTTCAATAAATCATCAATCAAGCATCAACAATTCACATATTATCATCAATAATCCTCATCCAAAGTTCATCAAGGTTGAAGCATATTCATCAATATTCTTTATTCAAGATTCATCTTTTACATTCATCATTTATATTCATCCATAATTATCAAGCAAAAATTAATTGGATTAAATGAGCTTACTTTGAAGTTTTCCGGGTTTCTCTTCGGTAAATTCTTCGACGATTCGCAACACTAACCGGGGCAAACCTCTGCTCCGTCAGTATTTCTTCATATCTTTTCTTCCATGTCTTGCCATGAGTTGTTGTATGCTTCTTATTGATTAATTTAAGCCATTGTTATGAATTAGATTGTTTAATACGCCCTTTCTTCCTTAAACAAAAAAATCAAATTTCAAGTAGCTAGAAAGTTGCAAAAATTAATATCGCATAATTTCTAACCTAGTTTAGAATAACATTGAATTAGACATTCCATTAGTCTAGAGTTTAGACATAGAGTATGAAATAGTTTATTAGAATAATTATTTATTTGAGTCAAAAACCTAACTTTGACATAGAACACAAAAGCTCTCCACTTGAATTTTCAAAATAAACAATAACCATAACTTCCAAGAATTCACCTCATAACAATTCAACATCTCAAATAGCAAAGCAAAAATAAGTAGAGAAATTTGGTTGAGGACTTTTACCAAGCACCTTGCGTGCAATAACGAATTTCACATTTTTCTTTATTTTTATCGATAATCTTCGATCCACTTTTTATTCTTTGATATGATATACTTTTTACAACTCTAATTTAATCCACATTTATTCTTTGATGTGATATACTTTTGTAATTTTAATTTAAGTCAAAATCTATCCTAAAATTGAATTATAATCAAATCACAATATAATTCGTAATTATATTAAAACCATAAAAAAATTGCAAAATATAAGCCAAGTTCGAATCAATTCGATAGCTGAACAATCTGATGTTGGATTGGACTCTATTTTATTAGTGTGCCGATTAGAAATTTTAAAGTTGGTGACTAATTTTCTTTTCAAACTATTATGCTGTGGCTCTTGCATTTTCTGTTATCTATGTCAAAAGAACCCATGCTTAAAAGAAAATACAGGAGTCTGTATCATTTTGTTGTTATTTAAATAGTCTGATTTGAGATTTGTATAAATAGTTAGACATTCATATATATTTAATTCCTATAATGTCAATGATTGTCCCACAAATTTTCCCAACAAGTTAGTACAGGCTAGGTTTGTATTTTATATTAAGAAATTGCATGCTAATAATTGCTAACAACTCAAAGTGACGTTTGGTAATAAGACTTGATTACCACGCCCTTATTTAATGATGTTTGGTGCATTTAAATCCCGTGATCAATATAAAAATAATACTCGGTAAGTGCTATCTATTTCTAGAAAATGCCTAACACATGGTATG
The DNA here is from genome assembly GCF_024323335.1 of Lathyrus oleraceus. Classification (NCBI taxonomy): domain Eukaryota; kingdom Viridiplantae; phylum Streptophyta; class Magnoliopsida; order Fabales; family Fabaceae; genus Lathyrus; species Lathyrus oleraceus. The sequence goes on from NC_066584.1 coordinate 247,022,586, forward strand.
ATATTCTTTCATAGTTCTAACGCTAACAAAGGCCACACAGATGGCATATGACATTGCACTGCATTTTGTAAAGTGCTACACAATATCACATTTCTCTAATGGAGAGCAAAGTTCTGTAACTTGAAAGCACGTATTGGCGCCAATATTACATTTGTCTAATGTATATGTTTTTCACAAACATTATCAATATAACATTAACTTAGCGTCAAATCACACTTAGCTGCAAAACATGATTCAATATAGCAATAAGTCATTCAAAGAATATGTTCAGCAGTAGAGAGAGCTTGCAACTCGTGTCCAACTTCCACAAGAAAGCAGAAGGTGAGGCCAATGCCATAATAGGAGGAGGGGGAATTAGAGCTCAACAACATATTCTCGTACATTACCATCAAGTTGTTGCAATTGCACTTGCGCCATACCCACAACAACAACCATTTCAACAAACAGCTTACCAATAACAACAACCATATCAGCATCAATGGTATCAACAACAATGCCAAAATCAACAACAACGCACTCCACAACAGTGTCAATCTAACCCACAAAGAGTGAGAAGACCAGAAAGACAGCTTGATCATATGTCGCTTCCATATAGCCAAACCATTCCTTATTTTTTAAAAAGTGGATCAGTTACTTTAAAGGAGTTAGCACCTCCAATTCTTCCTTATCCATCAGACTTCGATGCTAGTGCCCACTGTGAGTATCACATGGGTACCCCGAGGCACACAATGGTGAATTGCAAGGTTTTGAAACAAAAAGTTCAAGAATTAATTGACTGTAATGCAATCAAATTCACGCAACATGTTCAAATGTTGCAACAAACCCCATGTCGACGCATGCATAGTCGTTACTAAATGCCATTGAAGAGGTTGTCGAGGATAGGCGTGAGGTGATTATCATACCAGGTTTGAACATGCAGAATGGCCTCTAACTCTAGAGAAAAGCTAGCTCAATAGCAAATCAAGAAAGGAAAGCTCATTTTCTCAATGAAGGCAATCATTAGGCCATGTTACCATTTTGCATTCTTGTAACTTTTCTTGTTTGTCTAAGTATTGTTTGCTTTAAACATTGTTGTTTGTAATTGGTCTTATTAATGAAATGATTATGCATGTTTTGAATCAGTCTTTTCATATTCATTCATCTTTTCTCATTTATTGCAAAGCACAAACACATATTTCTCCAATTCACTTTTCTTTATCAAAATATTGTTTTAGCAAAGATTGGAAGGATGATGACGAAAACGAAATACCCATGATTGCTAACGGTATGCTTTCAAATAAAATCTTGTTGATAATGTACATCTATTGTTTCAAATCCCCAAACACTAGAGAGATTATGAGTTAATCCCTAGTTAACCACTTTGAGCCTAGAAGTAGGTGTTTCTTTCGGATCTTAAAATCCTTACGTTTAACCCGGGGCAGGGTAGTGATGTTCAGTTAATCTGATTACGCATTCAAATTGCAAGAGAACACATCCATCTCGAAATCAACCACATGTCATTCTTCGCACACGTCATGAAGTGTCGAAAGAACCATGCAAAATCCAAAAATTATGTCGGTTGTTCTTCAATGGCCAATGACCTGGCAATCACAACCCTTAAGCAAAATCAAAAAAAGAAAAGAAATCTCGCTACGTCGAACACCCAAAAGGAGACTTAGGAAAAAATTAGGACAATCCCGGTGAATTAAAAACTTCGAAAAAGTGGTCTATGCAAAAATTAGGGATCAGAAGAAAAAAATAAATGAAAAAAGGTCGTGTAAATCCTCAGCATAAATAAAACAAAATCAGGTGACTACCAAAACAAGAACAAAGGGTCATTGACATCCATGACAAATAATAAGGTGACTGAAATTTCAAGAAAATCTATTATCTTCATCTTCATCTTCATCTTTACACCTTCGAACTCTTTTGGAATTCGAATGCGTGTATTGAGTTAATTGAACGTAAGACTAAAGATCATCATGAAGAAGGGGTGAGTTAAAATAAATTTTAGTCTTATATCCTTTGTTTCGCTAACCATGAACGAGGTCTCATTACGATCCTTAAAAGACCCAATTGAGACAAAGTTTATTCTGAAAGCATACTACAACAAGGTTGCGTAAACTAACTCCTAGTGATTTGCTAATATTCGGTATTGGTATCATATTCTCGTTGAATCTTTCATATATGAATAGTTAAGTCAGTACTATGTTTAGATCAATGGTCCACTCGTCACACACTATCACATTATTCCAATAAATGAATTTTCAAAACCTGCTTGAACATCACATTAAAATAACCATTTTTGAATGAACAATTTTGAAGTCAGTACTTGGCATCGAGGAAGTTCCAAGGAGCAATCAAAGAGTAACTTGAACATTAGTTGGTGTTGACCCGAATCAAGACCACCTCATAACCCTATGGATCAGGGGCATGTCATCCAATGACTATGTTGACCTAAGAATTGATCAGTTTGAAACAAATCTCCAAGTATCAGTTGATTAGGGAGACAAATCATTTCAAAATACTCAGTCTATCTGAGGCAAGTCCATCATATTTTCCGCGAATTCACGAAAGATCGTATTTTTCGAGGTAGGACATAAATGACGCGTGGTAGGGCTTATATATGTGTGACAGTTAAAACTGCTTCCGTCTAACCCAATGTGTGAGTTGAAAAGTCATCTTATTGGATCTAAAGGCGGATGGTATACCAATACTTGTGATCAAATGTCCGACCTTTAACTGAGGTCCTACTTGTCCCTCTATCTGCTACGTAAGTACTCCCTCCGTTCCTTTTTAAATGTCATTTTTTGACTTTTTATCCATACCAAGAAAACTAATCATTATTATTACTTTTTAAACAATAATTCTCATTTTACCTATAATACCCTTAATTATATTCTACATTCATTTTACTTTTTCTCTCTCCTAATAATTACATAGGAGTAATTTTGACAAAAGTGAATTTAATACTACCTTAAATTCTGCAAATGATAATTAAAAAGAAACAAAAATTTATCAAAATAGTGACACTTAAAAAGGAACGAAGGGAGTATTTTAGATTGAACTTTACAGCTGAGTCTTCTTTCTTGAGACTTTCACAGGCCTGGAACATTATATTTGTAGTCTGTGTTTTTTTAAGATCGAAGGTTTGTGCCGGATCTTGAAGATGAATGAACCAAGGATAAGACAATATGTTAAGCTGTGTAGCGGCCATCTTCTCTCTTCTTTCAATCACACACTTAATGCACACTTTTTCATTCTCACCTTAATGGTTCACTAATTTTGGCTAGTATACCGATTTTCACCTTGGAGCATTCACATTTTATCTTTGAATTTTACTCTAATGTATGCTTACATTTTTCTTTACACTAGCTATAAACTGAGACCTTTTCACGTAACACTAACTTTTTTCATTGTTTAAACATGGACCACACACGCGGACAAGGTAAGTGTCTACCGAGTGATTTGCATAGTTGTTGCGCATTGTTTTGATGGTTGATAACTATATTTTAGTATGGGCCTTGTAAGAATTTGTATTAGCAAGGAACATGATGACCATATTATTCCGGGTACTAAACCCAACAAAGATGGACAAAGCTTTATTTCAAAAGCAAATATGGAACAACAAATGCAAAGTTATACTTATAGCTTTTGCTTGTATGGTTTATCAAACCACAGAAGGAATAGGAGCAGTGGGTATTAAGTACAAATCATCTTTTCTTTTGATAGTCGCTCCAAATTGCTCAGCCATGTCCAAATCCTCACCTTTCATCCCATTGGGAAGCTTCCAATCAAAGTGATACAACAAGAATGCAAGGGATAGCTCAACATTTATCAAACCGAATGTGATCCCCGGGCACATTCTTCTTCCAGCACCAAATGGAATGTACTCAAAATTACTCCCTTTGTAGTCAATCGAGCTACCAATGAATCTCTCCGGATAGAATCTCTCTGGTTCAGTCCAATACTTTGGATCTCTTCCAATTGCCCATGCATTGACTATCACTTTGGTTTTGACTGGGATATGATACCCATCTATCTCACATGCTTGTCCACATTCTCTTGGAAGTAAAAGAGGAGCCGGAGGGTGCAGTCTTAACGTCTCTTTCACAATTGACTTCAAATATTCGAGTTCATTTATGCAGTTTTCACCAACATTTCCTCTCGTGTTGAAGATTTCTCTCACTTCATGTTGTGCTTTCTTCATCACTCTTGGATCTCTTATCAGCTCTGACATCGCCCAAACTATGGTAGAAGCTGATGTATCACCTCCAGCACCAAAGATGTCCTAAAATGTAAAATGCAAGGATTTCAAATACTCAGTTAAGTTCTACTTGAAGGGGCTTATTGTCCTTACCAGGATTATAGCTTTGATGTTGTTGTCAGTTAAGCATATATCTTCATCACTATCATTACCACCTTGAAAATTTAGAAGAACATCGACTAGATCTTCGTCTGCTTCACCTTGGCCTTGTTTTGCTTTTGACTTTGCTTCTTTATGTTCAATGATGACTTTTTCTAGTAACTCGTCAATTTGTCTATGCAACCTCTCAAGTCTTGGCCTCAAACCAGAAACAAGTTGGACCCATTTAGCTGAAGGAAACAGTTCAGCAATGTCAAAACCACCAGCAACTGATTCTCCATTTCCCAAAGAAGCAAGCTCTTCTGGGACTCTGCATTCGTTGCCAAATGCAGCCCTTCCAATGATAGAAAATGTTGATGAAACTACAAGTTTAGTGATATTGATGGGTGACCCTTGCTGTGAATCAATCTTTTTGATGAGATCTGTTAGCGCTTCTTCTCTTATTGGCTGAAATGAACTGACACGTTTTTGGGTGAGAAGCTCCATTGTGCATATTTTTCTCAGTTTTCTCCAATAATTTCCATAAGGTGAAAATGCAATATTTGTGCATCCATATGATAGTATATCCGCAGCTACAATTTTAGGCCTAGATGCAAATACGATATCATGGGTCTTAAGTACTTCCTTAGCATAATCTGGTGAGGAAACAACAACTGCACAGATCTCTCCAAGTTGTAGTTGCATCAAGGGTCCATGTATTTTAGCCAAGTCTCTTAGTTTTCGATGCGGTGTAGAGGTAACTAGATGGTGTATGTGTCCTATAATAGGTAGCTTCCATGGTCCTGGGGGTAGGTTTGGAGCTGAGCCTTTTTTCATGAGATTCCTCCCAATACTTAGTGACACAAGGATGAAGAGGAAAAGGGAGACAAGGGCTAATAAGTCTAAAATTTGAGAATCCATAGAGATTAAAGTAGCTACTAGCTTGGTTTATTACAAAGTGCTAGCTATCAGCAAGGATTTATATACAAAGTGCTAGCTATCAGGAAGGTTTTAAATATAGTTGAGATTACATGGGATGGGGATAAAACCAAAATAAGAAAAGCAAGTCTTGTTTGTGCAAGGTTTTAAATTCAGGTGAAGAAATTGAGATTAATTACATGGGATGAGGACAAAGCCAACTAGTAACGTGTATTATAGTGCCACTATGCAAGTTTTAAATAAGGAAAATACTAATAAATATAGCAACGTGTAGTAACGTGTATTATATAATCCTAACGTCATAAAATATTATTCAACTAACTAAAATTGACTTTATAACATTATATATATATATATATATATATATATATATATATATATATATATATATATATATATATATATATATATATGAATTTAGAGTGACGCAACCCTAGTCACCTTTTTGAAAGATACATCTTCGCCGTCTAGATCCATCCAACAAATATTTAACGTCTCGCATTTGTTGAAATTCCATCACAATCTATGGAGAATTTCAATCAATATTGATGAATAAGATTGTTATCACACACACAATAATAATGAAAAGAGAAGAACAATAGAGAAAGAAAGAAATAAAGAACGAAGGAGAAGAGTAATAAAATTCTGCAGAGTTTCTCTCTGCCCACAAACTGTGGAAAACTTCTTATTCACTTCGCAACTGCAAAATACTGTGAATACAATGTTATGAATGCGACTTTCTCTCTATATCAAGAATAAGGGTTACTCCCTATATTTATAGATTTAGCTTAGCTTGCATCCCAAACCAAGGCTTAAAACTATAAAAGTCCAAAATAATTATCACTACTAAAATAGGCCTAAGTCGAAATCCTGTATGAAGCAACATGCTTCGACACACTAATACAACTCAACACATTAGGTGATTCGACACTTCCTTGTTCTGTCGAGCAACCTGCTTCGACACAAGGAATTACAATTCAACATACCACTTAATTCATTGTGTCTAAGCTATCTACATTCATCATAGCTCCTAGTCTTCTGAACACTTCGACATGCACTCCATTCGTCATGATGTCTGCAATCTGATTCTTAGTTCTGCAGTGTTCCACATTCATCTTCCTATCTACTACTTGCTCTCGAAGATAATGAGACCTCATTTCGATGTGCTTGCTTCAACCATGTACTATCAGATTCTTTGTCAGATTGATAACTGACATGTTGTTGATCTTCATGGTAATTGCTTCATGACTCTTTGTTGTTATCTCTTCGACCAGATTCACCATCCACGTTGTTTGACATGCACAAAGGGAATTAGCTATGTATTCTGCTTCGCACGACGATAATCCCATTATTGGCTCCTTTCTCGAACTCCGAGCAATTGGTGCACCACCTAGCATAAACACATAGCCAGATGTGGATTTTCAATCCTCAACATCACAACACCAACTTGAGTCGGTGTATCCCACTAGTTTGTATTCTTTTCCTTCATCAGCTACAGGAAACAAAATGACATAGTCGAGAGTTCCTTTCAGATACCTTAGTATCCTCTTTACCGCTGCTAGATGTGATATTTTTGACTTCTCCATGAATCTACTTGTCATACCCCAAAATTCACCCTACCTATCACAAAGTTCATCTAGGTCACTAACCCTAATCATTTGCATATCATTATAAGCATTCATCTCATCTACATATCCATTGTATCATAATACATTCCACTTGCACTTGAAAAAGCATAATCATGGATTCAAGGTTTTTTTTATCACACATGGCATTGAGTAAGAGGTGAGCCCTTCATCGTGGGTGTATTCATCATGGAGCATAGCTTGAAACCCTAGTTGTGGGGTGTGAGCATCATCAGGATCATTAAAGTCCCTAAATCCCTGGTTTCTGATCATGGCATTATCCTCTATGGTGTGTGCATTCAGGGAGGTTGCATCTGATTCGTGGGGTTCATTATAAATGATTCAGTTGTTTGTTTAAGATTCATGGTTCTGATTCATTGGTTAGAATTCATTCAAGGTGTTACAATTCATTGCTTGATTAAGTATCAGTTGGTTGGTTTGACATGAGTGGTTTATGAATATTGGGCTTTTCAGTCATATCCACATTCATTCCACAAGAAAACAAACATTTTGATCTAAGTTGACTTTTGGTCAACTGTTGACTTTTTGGTCAACCAGTTTACCAAAGTCAACCATCTAATGAAAATTCATTTTTCATCATCTTCCTATTTTTAAGCCCATTCATTCTTTCAAATATCCACATCCATGTTCTAAAAATCAAAATCCACTTTGTATATTGTAGCGGTAAATTCATGATCGTCAAGCTATTGACAAGCTAGAGATTAATAAAACCAGAGTCGCCACCGCACTTTTATTATTTCCAAGGGAAAAAGGAAAAAGTACGAACAAAACTCAAAAGTAAGAAGTTTTCAAATCAAAACTAATAAAATGTCAGAGATTACAGATAAGGGGGTTGGTTACACAGAGGGAAGGTGTTAGCACCCAAAGTGTCCTAGGTACTCCTAGGGAGCCCTTTTTTGTGTGCACATGTATTTTGTACAAAAATGATGTTTACAAACAAATAGAGTGAGGGGATGAGAAAATAATTCATTGATTATATTTTTGTGTTTGACAAGACCTTCGGACTTTTGCCTACGTACCAACATAAAAATTAGGGATCAAAACCTCGTAGTTCGTGATACAGATTTCAAAGTGGATGCATTGCTTTTAACAAAATTTAAGTTTGAAATGCACAAGGGCCTAAAAATGGTTTGAATGAGTTAGTTCTTTTTGGCTTTTGAAAGTTTAAGTCAAGTATAATTAAGTTCGTTTACAAGTTTGATTAAGAAAAGAAGTTTGAAAATGCAATGGTATAAGGCCAAAGTTTCTAGTTTGCAAAGTGGTCAAAGTTTTAGAACAAAATGAGTTCAATCAAAGAAGATTTAAAAAAAGGGAGGAAGATATTTTGAAATTAAAGAAATGGGGAGAAGATGAAGAGACTAATCCTATGTACAAAATTAAAAGTTAAGGGTTGAAAAGATCTGACAAATGGGTAGTAATCCAATAGACAAGAATGTCAATAGAAACCCAAATTCCCTTGGACATTTAGAATCAAGCAACACACAAATGCACAATTATATCAATCTTGAAGAGAAAGGCATCAAATAAAGATAGCCACATCCAAGCTTAGCCAGTCCATGATCTTCTTTAAATTAGCCCATGTAACAGATGAATTCCACAAGTCAAAGGTTCAAAATAACAGCTTCACAATGATCATGTTGCAAATGAACTCAAAGGGATCTTGAATGATGTATCAGATGAAGTTTCAAACTGCAAGCACTTGGTTTCATAGAAAGTTGACATTGGCTAAGTCCTTTAGCATAGGGAGGTTGCCTAAATTCTAAGTCCAATTGGTCCAAGATCAAGTCAATCAGTCCACACAAAAGTATGACTTTTACCCCAATTGGACTTATGTAGAAGTCACAACTATTTGAGGTCGGGCAATAGAATTTTGGTGTTAATGCATGTTAGAGACATAGTATAATGGACTATGCTCATGAAACATACCACACACAAAAATAGTATGCAAAAGAGGCAGCCCAATCTCATCCATACTTATGTTGATTTTACAATCAACTAGCCTTAGGACTTTGAGATATCATAGGCCAAATGAGATGAATGCATAAAGAATGGGAATGAGATGAAGAGGGAGGGGAATGGATCAAAACTCAAATAGGTCAAAGGAGGACTTTTACCAAATTAATATCATCCATTCATTTTGGGAGATGGAATGTACATTCCATCAATCCCCTAAATCCAATGGTATAAACTTGACAAAGTCAAATCAACCTTGACTAAGGCTCAACAACAAGAGTCAAACTCATGCAAGTCATCACAATAGGTCAACACAATTAATTGGCATTTATTCAAATTAAAAATACTAAAATAATACATTTAAATTAGATATGGTTTGTCAAATTTCTAAAACCTCATCAAAACACAAAAGAAGTGGCCATGAGATTTATCATAGGTCAAACAAGGTCAAAGGACCTTGGCGAAAAATTTTCAGAATTTTTAAAGACATAAAAGTATTTTTAAACAATTAAAAACAATCACAAAATCAATTAAATCATGAAATATATTAATAATGATCCAAAAAATATTTTTAATTCAAAATATAAAAGAGGAAATTATTTGAAATTTTATGGTGAAACACTCATATTTTTTGGATTAATATTAAAATTAATATGAATTAATGAAAATAAGCTAATTAAAATAAAAATCAGAAAATAGCAAAAAACGTGGACCACTTGATCTCCCTTATTAATTGAGGTGGAAGATCAAGTGGATCAGCGCACGCGTTCCATGGTGCACTGTAGTCAACACGGCATAGGCTTGGTATTTAAAAGCAACGCACGAGATTAAAACATTTCAAACTCATCTAATGGCTCTGAACACTTCCAGCTCATCGCCGGAGCCAAAGGTCGGTCATCTTCTCCGATGACCCTGGTCGGACTGGTTCAGTCATCACCACATCATAAATGATAAAAGAGGACATGATCTGAAAGATAAAATGGTGTAGATCACGAATATCACCTCAATTTTAACTAACTCCATATATATATATATAGAAAGATACGAGGAGTTGAATTTTGAGGTGTGTCAGCTGAGTTGCTTCGATTTGACCTCTAAGCAACTCAATCTTCTTGCCTATATTGGTAGGACTTCAGACAACCAAAGATCCAAGAGAATTGATGAGAATTGAGTGAGAATTGAAGAGATGAAGTTTTCTGAAAATGACCTTCAATGTTGTGCAAAACTTTTTGTTGCTTGCTTCAAACACGATCTGATCACACTTGATGACCTTCAAGGCTTTGGATCCTGGAGTTTTTGAATCTCCAACAATTGAGATTCAAACTCAATTTTCAAATTGAAAATTCTCAGGTTTTCCTTTAGAATGAGAGGGTTTGAATTGGGGGGCAAAGCTGGCGCGCAAGGGGTGTTTGAATTGAGCACAAAGGTCATGTATTTATAGCATGAGGGAGTGATATTTGCACATTTGAAATTTTGTCCAAATTTAGCAATGTGAATGGCACGAGTGCATGGGCATGTACAGGCCCATGAGGCAATGCATTAAGGTCCAAAATCAATCATGTTGAAGTCTGAATGAAGCTTGAATGGCAAGGCAAGGTGAAATGAAGTTTGTACATTTGATTTCCTCCAATGATGCAGCTCTGTTAAAGCCATGTGCAGCCCTAGCAAACCTCAACCAAAATGCATGAACTTGGGTTCTTTGGAAAGCTTGGATAAAGGGGAACAAGTTTTATGTTCAACACTTTTTCATTTGGATCTTAGATCATGGTGAATTTTGAGGTGGAAGTTTGGAAATTTCAACATGTTGAAAAAATTTCTAAGTGTCAAGCCATATATCTCAATATTCCATCTTACTTAACTTTTTATGTGAGTTTCAAATGAGAAACGTGTCTTCATCAAAGTTGTAGCTCTTTAAAAGAACTTAAACATGGTCACCAATTTCATATCATTTGGATTTAGGATGATAGAGTTATGCATTTTTGAAGTTTGGAAAAATCACTTGTTCAATGGTATTGGTCCAAAATGACCTATAATATATCCTCATATAACATGCTCATAAAAGTTGAAGTAGACATCTTGAATTTGATTGTGCAACTTGGAAATATTTTATCTCATAAAAAATGAGCAAGTTATGGCCTTGGGAAGTTGACGTCCAAATTAGGGTTTTGAAAAAATGACCTATAATGTTTCAACATAGAAAATGATTTTCCAAGCAAAACTAGCTCTAGGTCTAAACATGAAATTTGTTTAGAATGTCATTTAGAGTAACGTTTATCTTGGAATAATTTTTATATGGTGAAAATTGTAGGAGATAGGGTCTAGGGAGACTCAATTTTGATTAGATGAATTCATCTGGCCAACCACCATCAACCAACTTGCTAACCTTCAATTCTATTGACTTTATTGGTTCATGGTAGATCATATATGCATAAGATGATGAATTTTGAAGTGTCCCTTGAAAATTTTGATCAATTGGTGAGATAGCTTGTTGGAGAAGTTACTCAAGATACCCAGTCAAACTAGGGTTTCCAAGGCAAATCACCCTCAAACTCATGAAGAAAACTTGATCACTATGACATGTAGGAATAATTGGGAATCATAGATGATACTCATAACCATTCTTGGATCAATTCATGGTTGTGCTCTTTGTCATGAGGGTCACAAACCCTAGATATGAACTTGATAGATCAATGGTGATCATACCCTACCTACAAAAGAATTAGGCAAATACAAAGACATATTTTTGGTATTTTGGTTAGTAAAATGATAAAATACAAGTATGATATAATCACATGGTGCTTGGTGATCTCTCCCTAACAAACCCAATGAAAGAGGGGTAAGGAGGATGCCAAGGTATGATCCCAACGCTAATGCATATGATGAAATTGCATGAGGGATCTTAGGGTCAAAATTGGGGTCCTACAACTGCCCCTATTTAAGGGCATTCTAACTGAGGAGGTGAAGATTAAAATCTTCAGCTCGACTAAGTAGAATGGGCTTAAATAACAACATAGAGACAAATTCTAGTCCCTAAGAGACATTATGATGCATATGATATGAATGTAAAAGTTAATTCTCTGTGGGGAAATATTTTCCACAAAGGAAAAGAAATCAGAGAGACCGAAAATCCGCAGGAGCATAATGCATTCCGTAAGGAAAACTCACTAGGGAGACAAAGATTCTGAGGGGGGAAATGAGTTATGCGCAGGCCAGGCTACGACTTAAAACTGCTGGGGGACTAGAGGAATTCCATACAAAATGGAAAGACTCAGCCAGGGAAATAAAACATCTGCAGGGGATACGAGTAGACCAGGATAACACTGAAGTACCTGAATCATGCAGAAAAATGATTTCGCTAAGGAAATGCACACTCAACTCGATTGGGGAAGATAAACTTCAACACAGGATGAGCAAAAATTTATTATCCACTACCTGTTACTATGTAAGGAGATAATAAAGGTCTGACAGAGAGGACACCCATCACCGGTCAGGATGAACATATCAAGATGACTCACTAGGAACCACCAGGAGGAAGTATTCATTACCGTCTACTGGGTAAGGATAGCCTTGCTGGGGAAAGCTGCAGAACAATAGGATTTACAACTACCAGTTACCGGGAAGAAGACCACAAGTGAGAGTATCCGTCATCTGTTAGGATGAACATATCAAGGATAAACTCAACAGGGAAGAAAATCTGTCATCGGTCAAGATGAACATATCAAGGATAGACTTGCCTGGGAATTGTCAAGGAAGATATCCGTCATCGGTCAAGATGAACATATCAAGGATACACCAGCTGAATAAAAAGTAGGAATTACATCTATCGTTTGCTGGATAGAATACCATCAAAGAGAAAATCTGTCACCGATTACGATGAACATATCAAGGATAGACTCTGTGAGGAGAAAAATAGGAATTACATCTATCAGTTACTGGATAAAATACCAAGAGAGAGTATCCGTCACTGGTTAAAGTGAACATATCAAGGATAAACTCTGCAGGAGAAAGTAGGGTTTACAACTACCGGTTACTGAGTAGAATACCACAAGGAGAAGGAAATTTGTCATCGGTTAAGATGAACATATCAAGGATTAACTCTCTGGGGAACAAAATAGGGATTACAACTACCTTTTTACTGGGTAGAATACCAAAAAATGAGAGTATCCGTCATCGGTTAGAATGAACATATCAAGGATAAACTCACGCAGGAGAAAGAAAGATATCTGTCACCGGTTAGGATGAACATATCAAGGATATACTTCCTGGGGAATCAGGAAAAACGAACCCACTGGAGACTCTACTGCTGGAAAAACAGGGATACTTTTGTCGTGTATTGGGCAAGAAGTAACAAACTGCAAACTAAGAAGAATATTACCATTTACTGGGTAATAAGCTCTTAGGAGACTCAAAGCATCTATCTAGGCAAGAGCTAGAAAGAAACGGTCAATCAAGACTCAACCCAATGAGGATATAACTCAAAGGGATCAATTTCATCCAGATAATCAACTGGGGAGGAAGCTGAAGTAATAATCATCCACAAGGAAATAACTCAGTGGGTAAAAGGAGAAAGGTTAAAGTCTTTCTTCCTAAGGGGATGACATTCTACAATTGAGGGAGGACAGACACCGAATTTGTATGGGGATAAAGTACCGCCATAACAGAGAATAAGAATCTCAAATAAATCAATCAAATATGATGATGCAATTATGAAATTATGAAATTATATGAGTGTATATGTATATATGATGATTATGCTGACAAAACGATCACAAAGGATACAAAGGTGTCGCAAAGAATTTGAATCATCGATACAATCCTCGGTCAATCCATAAAAAGAGGGAGACAACTGCTGGAAAACCGAGAGAGAGATCAACGTCCCAAAGGCTTAACTCTAGCTGAGGAAGGAGGAGATCTGCTGAGGAGAGGAAATTTTATCAAATCTGCAAGGAATTTTAGGTCAACACCATATCAAAATGGGAGACAACCATACAGAGGATAAACACAAGTAGTTGCTCAGAAATCAGGAGGAAACTATGACTGGGAGCAAGTCGGATGGTGACTGGTGGAGAAATCAACGTGATCTACTAGGGAGTCTAATTACTCTGCTGAGGATCAAAACTGCTGAGGAATACACAAATTCAGGCGGGGGAAGCAAAAAATTTGTCGGAGAAATAACACACCGCAGGGCACCGAATCAACCAACTCAGCTGGAAAAGATACGGAGCTCCACTGGGGATCAAACACAACTCCGCAGGGGAACCGGGTCAACAAACTCGGCTAAGGATACCCGAAGGGTTAACTGCTTTGGGAGCCTTTAATGCTTCACACTTAAGATTTGTTGCTCTTTGAAATGCTATTGATACTTCTTTTTAATTGCTTTGAAAAATACTCGCTTTTATATGTTTAAGAAAATGATTTTGATTAAAGATTTTAATTTCAAAAATGATCATAATAAAATTTAAAACTATTGGCTGAAGTAAATAAGAGTAGGAATAATTGGATAAAAGCTCAACTTTATTTAATAGAATGGTAGTCTGTAAATGACAAGACTCCATAAATCTTTACAAAATTGAAAATGGTAATTTATATGGAAAAGGGTTACATTGAATACAAATGATCCTTAATCCTTCTACCAACTTTTCATGTCCGATATGTTCTTGACCGCTGTTGGAGACGATGACTCGACGTTAACCCTTGTGCTCATCAGAGTTTTTCCAATACTGGACGATTAGCAGACTGCAGTTACTTGCCATAATCCCTAATTTTTGCATAAGTTTCCCCAAGGTGGGGTACTCAACTTATCGGGAAATTCTTTCTGTTTTTATGTCTCTAATTTTTTCCTGGATCGCCCTTTCGGGTTTTCAATCCACCGAGACGCTCATTTTTGCCTAAGCCGCCCTTTCGGGTTTTCAACTTAGCGATTTGTTCTTTTCTTTTTTAGGAAAAGTATTTCTTGACTGCATCTGCATTCACAGGACGAGTGAACTCTTCACCATCCATAGTTGTAAGAATCAAAGCACCGCCTGAAAAGGCTCTCTTAACAACATACGAGCCTTCATAATTAGGAGTCCATTTTCCCCTAGAATCTGGTTTGAACGATAGAATCTTCTTGAGCACAAGGTTACCTTATCTGAACACACGAGGTTTGACCTTCTTTTCAAAAGTTTTCTTCATCCTTTACTGATACAACTGACCATGACACATGGCAGTTAATCTCTTCTCTTCTATCAAATTCAGCTGATCAAACCTGGTCTGACACCATTCAACCTCAGTCAACTTGGTTTCCATGAGCACACGCAATGAAGGAATCTCAACCTCTACGGGGAGCACTTCTTCCATGCCATATACAAGAGAGAAAGGGGTTGCCCCTGTTGAGGTGCAGGTGGATGTACGATACCCGTGTAAAGCAAATGGGAGCATCTCATGCCAATCCTTATATGTGACAACCATCTTCTGAATAATCTTCTTGATGTTCTTATTCGCAGCTTTATCATCCCCATTCATCTTAGGTCTGTATGGAGAAGAATTATGATGTGCAATCTTGAAGTCTTTACAAAGAGCTTCGACCATATTGTTATTCAAGTTCGACCCATTATCAGTAATGATCTTACTTGGCACACCATAACGGCATATGAACTGATTCTTGATAAACCTTACAACAACTTGCTTGGTTACATTCGCATATGATGTCGTTTCAACCCATTTTATGAAGTAGTCAATTGCCACTAAAATGAAACGATGTCCATTTGAAGCTTTGGGCTCAATCATCCCAATCATATCAACTCCCCACATGGAGAAGGCCCATGGGGAAGAAATAACATGCAATAGTGTCGGAGGAACATGAATCTTATCTAGCATATATTTGACACTTGTGGCATTTATTCACAAACTTGCAACAGTCAGATTCCATTGTCATCCAATAGTAACTTGCTCGCAACATCTTCTTCGCCATTGCATGTCCATTGGAATGAGTACCAAAGGAACCTTCATGCACTTCAGTCATCAACAAGTCTGCTTCGTGTCTATCCATGCATCTGGAAAAAAAACTATGTCGAAGTTTCTCTTGTACAGTACCTCACCATTCAGGTTGAAATTTCCGGCTAATCTTCTCAAAGTCTTCTTATCTTTCAAAGATGCCCCTGACAGGTAAATCTGACTTTGGAGGAAACATTTGATGTCGTAATACCATGGCTTCTCGTCTTTGACCTCTTCAACTGCAAACACATGCGTCGACCTATCAAGACGCATTACAGTCAAATTGGGAACTTCATTCCAATATTTTACTACAATCATTGACGCCAACATTGCAAGAGCATCTGCCATTCAGTATTCATCTCGAGGGATATGATGAAACTAAACTTTGGTAAAAAAAGTCGAAATCCTCCTCGCGTAATCTCTATATGGTATTAAACCGGGTTGAATTGTCTCCCATTCACCTTTGATCTAATTCACAACCAAAGCCGAATCTCCGAAGACATCCAAATGCTTGATTCTGAGATCAATGGCATCTTCAAGCTCCATAATGCAAGGTTCATATTCTGCCATATTGTTTGTACACTTGAAAGTCAATCTAGTTGTAAATGGAAAATGCGTGCCTTGAGGAGTAATAATCACCGCCCCAATATCATTACCATATTGATTAACAACTCCATCAAATACCATGCCCTAACGGGAACCAGGTTCTGGCCCTTCTTCAAGCAATGGTTCATCACAATCTTTCATTTTCAAGTACAAGATCTCTTCATCAGGAAAATCATACTACACTGACTGGTAATCTTCAATCGGTTGGTGAGCCAAATGGTCAGCCAAGATACTACCTTTGATCGCTTTCTGAGATCGGTATTCGATATCATACTCTGATAACAACATCTGCCAACGGGCGATTCTCCCAATTAAAGCAGGCTTCTCAAATATATACTTGATCGGATCCATTTTAGATATCAACCAAGTGGTATGATTCAACATATACTAACGCATACGCTTAGCAGCCCAAGCCAATGCGCAATAAGTCTTCTCAAGCATAGAATACTGAGTCTCACAGTCGGTGAACTTCTTACTGAGGTAGTAAATTGCAAATTCTTTCTTTCCAGTCTCATCTTGCTGACCAAGAACACAACCCATACTCTCATCAAGCACAATCAAATACATGATTAAATGTATTCCTTCAATAGGTGGAGACAGAATCAAAGGTTCAAGCAGACACTCTTTGATATTGCCAAAAGCTTTCTGGAAATCTTCGGTCCAATCACAAGACTTATATTTACAAAGAAGCTTGAATGTAGGCGCATACGTGGCAGTCATGTGCGAAATGAATCTTGAAATGTAATTCAAGCGGCCGAGAAAACCTCTGACTTGCTTCTCTGTTTTGAGCGCATGCATCTCTTGTATTACTTTGACCTTGGCAGGATCAACCTCAATACGCTTCTCACTGACAATAAAGCCCAACAACTTACCAGAACGAACACCAAATGTACACTTATTAGGATTCAAGCGGAGTTTGTACTTCCTCAAACGCTGGAATAACTTCAACAAATGCTCAACATGTTTTTCTTCATCACTAGATTTAGCAATCATATCATCAACATAGACTTCGATCTCTTTATGCATCATATCATGAAAAAGAGTGGTCATAGCTCTCTGGTACATTGCGCCAGCATTCTTTAAATCAAAAGGCATCACTCTATAACAGAATGTTCCCTAGGGTGTAATGAATATGGTCTTCTCCATATATTTGGGTGCCATCTGTCGCAACCTGAAAAATACAGTGCGCGAAAAAAACAACCGGCGAAAGAAAATGACAGAAGAGTCGCCACCGTGCGTTATTCATCCCAAAGGAGGGAAAGGAAACGCTCGAAGTAAACCTGAAAAAGGAAAGGACAAGACGGGGTCTCGCAACCAAATCTTGGGTTCGGGAGTCGGTTATGCGAAGGGAAGGTATTAGCACCCCTACGCATCCGTAGTACTCTACGGGATCCACTTTTGTAGTTTTCGTCTAAAGGGTGTGGGTTTATCTTGTGCTGTTTGCCAAAAAAAAGGGTTAAATAAAAATGACTCGCGCGGATGTCGCATCCACTGCATACGTATCTCATCTGAATATGAGAATCAGAGTCTTCGTAGCTCGGCTGACCTATGGGTTGGGGGGATGTGTGCTCGCTAAGACATCGCGTCTTATGCCTACGTATCTCATCTGGCCTGAGAATCAGAGCAAGCCGTAGTTCGGCTAACTACGGGGTTATGGATTGGGTTTTGGACGAACGACGTCACTACGCAATCTACCGGATGCTCGACCTTTGGAGACTTACTCGCCTGTAGTAGAAGGAGTTAACGTGTTGCTTTGGGTTTTAGGGTTTGGGATGCTCAAGGGCAAAAAGGCAGTCCTTGACGAAGGAACCGCGCTACCTGCAGGGATACGAACACATACAAAACAAACATGTATAAAGTAAATGTGCCAACAAGGGGCTCAGAAGTAAATAAACAAAAGAAAACAAATGCCTCCTATCGAGGTCTTCCAGCTAAGAAAGCGATAAAATGCGGAAAAGAGGTCAAAGTACCACATAGATGAAGATCCGAAGTAACAGCAATTAAAGGAGTAAGAAACCCAGGGACCTCCCAAGCTAATGCCATCAAAGAAAAGTGAGTCAGTACAGGTAATCGGAATGAACCTCCAGGGGGTATCCCACAAATAAAGTGGGAAAACCACGCAAACCATCTCTGCAAGAGTCTGTGAGCCCTCACAAAAACTCAACAAAAGGGTTAGTGAAACACGATAAGCATTTTTTTCATGAATAACAGTATGGTTTCAGAAACCTCAAACCCTGTGGCATACATTTCAGAAATCATGTGATTAAACATTCAAGGCATAGGTTTCACCCATTCATGCATAATTAAACCCGTGGGCAAAAACATAATGAAATTCATCCATCATACCTCATACATTCAGATGATCCAAATTAAGAGCATAAAATCATGGGAATGAGGCAAACCTGATGGGAGAGACCGGTTGAAATCAAATGGCACGGCTGGGTTTGCAAGGCAATGAAAGTGTGTGAGTCAGATTGAATTTTTCAGAGCTGCCTGGGGGTTACTCTGAGTTCTCTGTCAGGTTTCTCTCCAGGTTTTGTCAAGGGTTTTGTTTCAAGGAAACCTCAAAGTATTTTGTTTCTCTTCCTTTTTCTCAAATGAAGCTTTGGTATTTATAGACTGAATTTCATGGCTTTGTGAGCTCGAATGAGAGAGACCCAAAAATTTCTGTTATATTTTATTTTATTTATTTAATTAATTTTTTTTTGTGAAAAATTAATTAAATTTTTTTTAAATTTTTTTTTTATTTTTTTTTTTTTTTTGTAAAAAAATATTTTTTTTTTTTTTTTCGTTTTTTTTTTTTTCGTTTTTTTTTTTTTCGGATCTAATTCTGATTGACATGATGAAATGCAATATGAAATGAATGCATGAATGAGGAGGGCAAATTTTGGGGTGTTACAGCTGCCCCTATTCAACCATCAGCTAAACCGAGTAGGATGAAAGCGAACAGCTTATCAGACAAATGGGGTGAGCTGTGATTGAATACCAAAGATAGACCGAAAATTTGCGCTCCGAGAACACCACAGAAACGCGGAAATACACCGTGCTGTTTATTTTTCTTCCGATCCTCTGGCTTAATCTGGAGTTTCGATCCTCTGGCTGGATATTAATTTTGATCCTCGGGCTGGATACGATTTTGATCTTCTGGCTAGATCTTCTTCGATCTTCTGGCTAGATCTCCTCCGTTTCGATTCTCTGGCTGAATCTATTTCCTTTGACTCTCTAGCTGAATCTACTTCGATCTTCTGGCTAGATCTGAATTGTTTCGATTCTCTGGCTGAATCTATTTCCGGTCTTCGGGCTAGACCTGACTTCGATCTTCTGGCTAGATCTTCTTCGATCTTCTGGCTAGATCTCCTTTGTTTCGATTCTCTGGCTGAATCTATTTCCTTTGATTCTCTGGCTGAATCTACTTCGATCTTCTGGCTAGATCTGAATTGTTTCGATTCTCTGGCTGAATCTATTTCGATCTTCTGGCTAGATCTGGATTGTTTTGATGATAAATTCCCATCATTAGGATCCCGCATCTGAGGCATGCGCTGGTTGACCCTCTTTTGAAATCTACACCCAACCTTCATATTAGATATGCAGCTTCGAGCATATTCCACTTTTGGGCTTCGTACATATTCTTCGGGCTAGAACATGTTGTAACGACTCCTCAATTAGACTTGCTGGGGAAATAAAGCTTGTAGGCGACTTCATTGGGGAATCTTCGAATTGACCCTCAGGATGGATCACTGGAACACGATTCTCAGGCTGAATCTTCGAAATGACCCTCAGGCTGGATCACTCACGCTTGATCCTCTGGCTGGATCTCATGACCTTGGTTGTAAAGTAATTCTTCAGTCTGCTTGGAAGAACCTGTTTATCAGCTTATGTGTATGCTTGATATGATATGCATGCAAATGCAAATGTTATGCATGGTGTAAAAAGAAATCTGCTTGGGGAAGCAAACTCCGGTAGGG